>NW_027176218.1:1935000-1992500 GCF_023055335.1 Clinocottus analis | reverse complement strand
GAGAGAGAATGCAGCTTTAACACTTGAAGCATAGACTTCTATACAACCAGAGGAGTCACACCCTGGTGGTCAGGAGAGAGAATGCAGCTTTAACACTTGAAGCAAACACTTCTATACAACCAGAGGAGTCCCCCCCGGTGATCAGAAAAGAGAGGGCAGCTTTAACACATGAAGCATAGACTTCTATACAACCAGAGGAGTCTCCTCCTGGTGGCCAGGAGAGAAAATAGAGATTCAACACATGAAGCATAGACTTCTATACAACCAGAGGACTCACACCGGTTGGTCAGGAGAGAGAATGCAGCTTTAACTCATGAAGCATCGACTTCTATACAACCAGATGAGTCTCCCCCTGGTGGTCACGAGAGAGAATGCAGCCTTAAGACAGATAACTCTTGAGAACATGATTTAAAATGTGTATTTTCATCCTTCTGAGCTTCATAAATCTGAAATGTCTGCATTAAGGTCTGATCAGGTTGTTTCACTTTCACTTTTCCTCGTAACTGCATTGATTGCTACTTATTACACTTTTATCCTAAAATGGTTTATTTACCATATGTATCTTATTATTATAACTGCTTTATTGTTTTAAATATTTGTATTTTATTCTTTGTCCATGTTTATTGTTTGTTGCTCGGCAGGGCTTCATGAAGAGCGAGCGCGTCTCCCGGATGGTGCACAGCGGCGGCTGCTCGGCCAGCGACTTCCGCGACGTCTTCAAGAAGAACATCGAGCGGCGCGTCCGCAGCCTCCCGGAGATCGACGGCCTGAGCAAAGAGACTGTTCTGAGCTCCTGGATCGCCAAGTACGACGCCATCTACAGGGGCGACGAGGACATGCGGCGGCAGCCGCAGCGCGCACACCTGAGCGCCGTGTCGGAGCTCATCCTCAGCAAGGAGCAGCTGTACGAGATGTTCCAGCAGATCCTCGGCATCCGCAAGTTTGAGCACCAGCTGCTGTACAACGCCTGCCAGGTGAGCCAAGTGTTTGCAACATTGGAGGGAGGAGAAATATGTAATGTTAGGGTTTATTTTTCTGCTGAAGCGTTCATGGGACACATGTTGTGTTCAGGGACTGTCTGAAAGAGGACAATCAGACATCTTCTAGCTGTGATAAACGGTGCAGTTTGGGCTGTTATTGTAAAGAAAACATGCTTTTTCGTGGCAATATCTGCCCACTCCTCTTTGCAAAAGAGCTCCAAATCTGTCAGATCGCTTCTCCTGTGCAAAGTTGTCAGATTCCCCACAGACGTTCAGGTCTGGGCCTTTCCAAAACTTTCATCTTCTTCCGGTGAAGCCATGCTTTTGTTGATTCGGATGTGTGCTTTTGGGTCGTTGTGGTGCTGAAAGGTGTACGTCCTCTTTTGTGCCAAAGCGGACTGGTATTTTGAACTGTTCATAACCCTGCACCTTTACTCAGGCCCAAATCCAGCTGAAGAAAGATCGCCCCAACGGTATCTCCAACGGTATCTCCAACGGTATCTCCAACGGTATCCACAACGGTATCCACAACGGTATCTCCAAAGGTACTTCTGGTCATATGTCGGCGTTTCCAGCAGCAGCTGTTCCTGCCGTCCTGGTTTAATTAACCTCCTAAACTGTTATGCTGCTACTCTCCAGTAGGAGGCGGTTGATGCAACAAGACGATCACATTAATGTGTGTGTGTGTGTGTGTGTGTGTGTGTGTGTGTGTGTGGATCACTTTCTGGCTCTGACTTGTTTGGTTCAAGCCAACATTCATGCAACGCGTCATCGACTTGAGCAAAAGTTATCAACCAGCCGGCTAAGAAAGTGAAACATCGAGCCAGAGATTTAGATCTCTGTTCCAGAGAGAAGCGTCTCCGTCAAAAAATAGCACATGTACTAAAAAAAAGGAAGATCTTTTAAACACCAACTGCAGAGATGTGAGCGAGTCAGAGAGGTGTGACTCCTCCTTCAGTGGAGGGGGTAAAAATAGAAGAGAGGACCAGGTGTGTATCTAAGTGTGTGTGCTCTAAAAATATATTTATTCCATTGCAACAACACTGTATATTACACGGGAGAATTAAGGACACAAGTCTTCTTTTCCTGCAAATTCAGAGGATGTTTTGCAGCTTCCTCCGTTAGTCCGTTATATTAGTGGTTCTCAATCTTTTTCCAGTGACGTACCCCCTGACCAGCGCGAAGCATCTTTGGTTGAAAGAAAAGGGTCTGATTTAATACAAAATGTATGAAATTCAGTTCATTAACTTACACTTATATTTCATTGAACATTTATTCAATAACTATTTTTAAAGGATTTTTGAATGGATGCAAGTTCTTTATTTGATTCCTCTTGTGAGTCTCTTGTGAGCCTCTTGTGAGCCTCTTGTGAGCCTCTTGTGAGCCTCTTGTGAGCCTCTTGTGAGCCTCTTGTGAGCCTCTTGTGAGTCTCTCTCAGTGGATCACTTGTATTGTTGAGTTCAGAGCTCTCTGCTCGGCGTGTTTTTGTTCTTTCTCCCTCCGCTGCAGCTCAGCGTGACTAAAGCAAGTTTTCCTTCTCCGTGAATGAGACGCTAACTGATTCTCTTGGACCCGTTTTCTTTTTTTTTTTTTTTTTTTTACTCGCTCAAATTAAACATCTTATCTCTTCTCTGCGTTATCGGCTCTGAAGGTTCCACTTGTCTCTGTCGCTCCGGGCTAGTTTCCATCAGAGCGTTTTTTTTAAACTTTTTTTTTTTCATCAGACACTTCCCTCGTCACAGATTGCCCAGTCAGCAAAACCTCGTTCTAGTTTTCAGCGCCTGCTGGACGCCAGAGGAACTGCAGCGGAAGAACCTGCAGCGTTAACCCCAAAAACAAACGGGAGGGAACATCTCTCATCTCCGATTGGTTGAGAGAGCTGAGAGGACGTAATTGATCTGCTCCTCTCAGGCCCCTCGCTCCTGATTGGCTAATTACTGAAGCCTGTTACCACCTGAGCTGCTAAATAGTTTGTCAACACGCAACTGAGCCTCCTTTGAGGATGCTTCTTCGCAGTCAATATCTCCGGCCGCGTGTCTCCCCTCCTTCACCCTGCGATTGGTTCACTGGTTGTGTAGCTCTCTGATTGGCTGACCTGATGTGTGACTCTTTGTGTGTGTTTTCTTTCCCAGCTGGACAACGTGGACGAGCAGGCGGCTCAGATCCGCAGAGAGCTGGACGGACGGTTACAGCTGGCCGAGAAGATTTCCAGGGTGAGAGACGTCGCAATAATATCAAACCGATCATCGTGTTTTTAAAATCTGCAGTATGACATGTTTTAATCTCTTGTCTCTGCAGCTCTGTGGGCCCTTTTTTAATCTCTTTTGGCTCCTCGTTCTGGTTTCACATTCACAGCGATGAACCCGAGAGGAAAGCTGAACACGAGCAGCTGAAGTCACGTATCTCCCTGCAGAGTTGATCAAGAAATGATTCAAGCAACTGTTTGTACGATATAGAGCCGTTGACAGCGCCTTCTGCTTTTTAGAAACCCTTTAGAAACCTTTTCAGATACCTTCATAAAGACCTTTTTAGATCCTTTATAAGGACCTTTTTAGATACCTTTTATAAAAACCTTTTTAGATCCTTTATAAAAACCTTTTTAGATCCATCCATCCATTATCTTAACCGCTTATCCTCATTAGGGTTGCGGGGCGCTGGAGCCGATCCCAGCTGTCAAGGGGCGAAGGCAGGGTACACCCTGGACAGGTCGCCAGTTCATCACAGGGCAGACATACAGACTGACAACCATTCACACTCACATTCACACCTACGGGCAATTTAGAGTCCAATTAACCTATGCAGCATGTCTTTGGACTGTGGGAGGAAGCCGGAGAACCCGGAGAGAACCCACGCTGCCACGGGGAGAACATGCAAACTCCACACAGAAGGACCTGCCAGACCAGTATCCGAACCCCGCCCCGCCCGGGATCCGAACCACAGACCCTCTTGCTGTGAGGCGTCAGTGCTAGCCACTACACCACCGTGCCATTTAGATCCTTTATAAAAACCTTTTAGATACCTTTTTTAAATCCTTTTTAGATCCTTTATAAAGACCTTAGATACCTTTTATAAAAACCTTTTTAGATACTTTTGTAGATATCTTTTTTAGAAACCTTTTTTAATTCGGACACCAGCGCTTTAAAAACAAGTCAAAAGATCGAACGGGTCATAATTCATAAAATCTCTCCTTCAAAACAACAGGATTTATTAATTTCTTTTTCAACAAAACTAAAGATATTACAAGATCACGTTTGAACACATGGCGTTGACGTTAATAATTTACAAGTTTTCACCGAACGGAGCCTGAACGCACCACGATGTAACTGAGTGGAACCGTCGTGCGTAGTTCACAGTGTGGCGTCATCGGGGGGAGAGAGGAATAGAAAGTCTTGATCCGGCTAAACTGCGTCTTTAACCCCCAACCCTGCAGGAGAGGAGGCACCCGAAGTTCGTGTCCGCCGACATGGAGCTGCTCTACGTGGAGGAGCTGCGGTCGGCGGTCAACCTGCTCATGGCGAACCTGGAGAGTCTGCCGGTGTCCAAAGGAGGTCCGGACTTCAAGCAGAAGCTCAAACGCTCCTCCATGAACAACTCCTTCCTGGACATGGGAGACGAGGGCGACGTCCTGTCCAAGTCCGACGTGGTGCTGTCCTTCACTCTGGAGGTCTGTGTGGACCAGGAGAGGATCCTGGGTACTTTTGGGGGTTTTGGCTCTCTGAACTCTCTGAAGAGGCGTTCCTGCGTGTTGAACCTTCTCCTCTGCTCTGGTGTCTTCAGATCGTGATCGTGGAGGTCCAGGGTCTGAAGTCCGTGGCCCCGAACCGGATCGTTTACTGCACCATGGAGGTGGAGGGGGGCGAGAAGCTGCAGACGGACCAGGCCGAAGCCTCCAGACCGCAGTGAGTCCACCTCCTCAGCTGCATAATATATAAATGATCATATGTGACGTCATCTTTTTTACTTTCTCCGTAGACTTTTCTGGCGTCGCTTTTCTGAATGCTCGAGGTCACAAAGCGTCACAACCTCCGTGGTCATGTGACGCTGAAAGTTCGAACCCAAGTCCTCTGTCTCACAGATCTGCGTGTGTGTGTGTGTGTGTGCGCGTGTGCGTGTGCGTGTTCGTGTTTGTTCTGGTGTCGACGCACCTTTCGGCTGCAATGTTGCCTTGGAAACTGTGGAAAGCGAATGTGGGTTCAGCTTTGTGAAGAGGTCACTTGTCATTTGAACACCACACACACACACACACACACACACACACACACACACACACACACACACACTTCCAGTGACAGCTGAGACATAAAGGCGCGCAATCTCGGAGCGTGTCCTTCGGTGTAATGGTCGTCCTCGGCAGACGCCGTCCCCTCCGCTCCATTAGAGCCTCAGTGAGATGAAGTGATGGTTGGCGCTGATGAGGCGTTCACTGCCTCTGGATCTGCTGGATTCTGCGGCGTCGCCGTCAGAGTGATCGCGGTTACAAATGAAGACGCCTGCAAATATTTAAAAAGATATTATTTTCATCTGGGCAAAATGTTTTTGTTGCACTTTAACGTTTAAAGTTCACTACAAGGAACTTTAACGTAGTGTTGCTTCTGGCGCCCCCCTGTGGACTAAAGTGGTCCTCCTCCCACCACGGTGGACTAGTCTGTGCTGGAGTCTGAGCTGGAGGAGGTTCCTGTTTTACATTCATGTGTGCTTGATCTTTTGATCTTCTGGTGAATAAAGAAAAACCTTTTTAACGAGAGTTTGTTTAGTCCTGATGACCTGATGCCTCTTGTGGCCAAAATGTGTATTACATCAAACTTGTGTTTATCTGGACCCCCCAAAAAAAGGTTTCACAAACCCACCCCCCTTTGTGTTTCAGGTGGGGGACCCAGGGGGACTTCACCACCACCCACCCGCTGCCCTCCGTCAAGGTGAAGCTGTTCACCGAGAGCACCGGGGTCCTGGCCCTGGAGGACAAGGAGCTGGGCCGGGTGAGTCCTGATCCACCGCCGCGCCCTACACCATGTGTGTGTTTGTGTTCATGAGTCAGATCCGCTCCATACATTTTTATTTGAACTATTCATATAATCATAATAATAGAAAAAAAAACATTGAATTAATCAAATAACTGTATAATACACAACAACTCGCAGCCCAATATCACGCAGTCTCGTGCAACTTTAAACTTATATAAAATGACACAAATGCAAACGGACCAAACAAAGTCAACTCATATTTAAGCAAGAAGGTACTCGAGGCAGTTCTGTATCGGCAGTAATGTACATATTAATGTATTATAATAATGTATTATTGTCGATACAGTACTGCCTCGAGTTCCTTTGTTGCTTTCATAATACGGTTGCCTGCGACATTATAGATGGTAAGTAAATGGTAAGATACAAAATAGTTGTAGCCACCAAACGTTGAGTATCTCACTCAACCCCCCCCCCCCCCACCCCCCCTCCTCCGCCCCTCCAGGTGGTCCTGAACCCCACCACCAACGGGCCGAAGCAGGCCGAATTCCACCGGATGCTCGTCCCCAAGAGCAGCCAGGACTCTGAGCTGAAGATCAAGCTGGCGGTCCGCATGGACAAGCCGCCCAACATGAAGCACAGCGGGTGAGTCCACATGGGGCTCTGGTCCTCTAGGGGCTCTGGTCCTCGAGGGGCTGTAGTCCTCGAGGGGGTCTGGTCCTCGAGGGGGTCTGGTCTTCTACGGGGTCGTTTGGTCCTGATTGACAGATCTCTACGTCGCTCCTCCTCGGTCCAAATATGGTCACTTCCTGTTCACTAGTTGCAAAAATCCAAGATGGCGCCGGCCAAAAAAAAAACAGCAAAAATCGAGACTACAAAACGTCCGCAAACCCTAAAAAGAACTCCATCTCTCCTCATGGAGGCACAGCGGGGTCAGTGGGCCGGCAGCGCCCCCTGCTGGTCAACTACAGGAAGCGCAGCTGTCTGACCTAAACACACAAAACGTATATATTTAATACTGTTAACAGGAACATTTGCAAATTGTAATTATTGTAGATGATTAATAATTCAAAACTACATACATTTCTTTTAAATCGTTATTAATATTTGTGCATGTCGTCCTGTAACTCATTCATTTTTGGGAATCCTTAACTCGGACAACAGCATGTAATTTGTTGTCACTTTAAGATTTAAATTGTATGAAAACAAAGTAATAATGTTATAAGTATTTAACACTATAGCAGCGTGTTCTTGGTGCAGTTTGCACTTCCTGCCACAAGATGGCAGCACAACACTGTTTTCAACCCCACTGAGCAGTTAAGTAGTTCTGTTTGTGTGTGTGTGTGTGTGTTTGACTGTGTGTGTCTCTTGCCCACCTCGCCTCCTCACTTCATCTTTGTGTCTCTTTCTCACCTCCTCTTCCTCACCTGCCTTCCTCACTTCATCCTCGCGTCTCTTCCTCACCTCTTCCTCTTCCTACTTGCGTCTCTTCCTCACCACCTCCTCTTCCTCCTCACGTCCTCCTCCTTCCGTCTTTTCCTCACCATCTTCCACTTCTCCTCGCGTCTCCTCCTCCTCGTGTCTCCATTCCTCACCTCCTCCTCCTTGTCCTCCTCCTCCTCCTCCTCGTGTCTCTTCCTCACCTCCTCCTCCTCCTCAGCAGTAAGGAATGAGCCGTGGTGCAGTTCCCTGTGCCGTCCACCAGGGGTCAGTGTTAGGCCTCCCTGGTCCCTGCAGCCTGGCTCCAGCTGCTGAAAGCCTCGTGCTGCATTCAGGGCCCTCGATGCTGTTTTCACTGTGACTCTGTGATCAAAAGGCCACCGGGGCGCCACTTCTGACGGAGGAATAAATACATCCGGATGAATGGAGGAATGTTTTGCTGCTTAGTGCAAAAGAAAAGGGAAATGTTTTACAAATAGTTTTTCCACGTTAAAGTCGCGAGTCCTTTTAAAAAATAAAAAAAAAGGCCGACAGGCGGAGAGCCGGCGCTTTACCTCCAGAGAAAGTGAACAAACGGGAAACATTTTGGGTCACCGGCGGTTCATCATTTGATGTTTTCTTGTTTTCATTTTGTGTATTCAATGCGAGCGGCGGCGAGGACTCGGAGCACTTCACGCTTTTATTCTTGCGGTTAAACAGGGAAGCGCTCCTCCTCCGGTCCTTTCAGCTGCTTCACGTCGGCGTTTCGATGGTTTTCATGAATCTTTTAGCACTTTGTTTAACCAATAGGTGAAAAGTAAGTTTTCTGTAAAGAGTTGCGAGGAAGGAACACAAAAACTAAATAAAGAGGAGAAGAAACGTCAATCATGTGAAAAGAAATGAACTTCGTAAATATATTCATATTCAAAAGAAACCTAAAATGGCTGAAATTATTTTTTTGACTCAGGAGACAGAACTACTTTTTGATGATTTTGGAATATAAAACGACATAGTGGGAACAATTTAAGGACCACAAAAAAATTGAACTTTCACAAAAAAATGAAAAATAAAAATCCGAATTAGTCTCTAAATTTAAAACAAAAGAAGCACATTTTTTTCTTCAAATGTAGGATTCTTTTAAGACATTTTTTCAAGGAAACTGCAGTTTTTATTATAATGAACCTCTTAAAAATATAAATGTACTTAAATCTTGTATTTTTTAAATCAATCCTTTACTTGTGATTTAGTCTTTAAATTAAAAAAGAAAATTCATTAAAAAAAACACTTATCACATTTTTATTTATTTGTTTAAAGAGAAACTGCAGTTTTTCTTATAATAAACATACAAAAAATACTTACACAAAACAATTATGGATATTTATATGTATATATATAGATATACATATAAATATATATAGATAAATATATACAATCATTATTAGTGATTTAGTCTTTAAATGCAAATTCATTTTTTGTGAAAAGAAAATCACTTCTCTCACAAATGAATGATTATTTCAAGATCTTTTTGAAGAGAAACTGCAGTTTTTTCTTGTTCTAATAAACCTTTAAAAAAAACTCCAAAAAGCTATAATAATAATACTAACAATAATATTACGCTTTTCTAACGACTCCAAGCCCTCAAAGTGTGAACCTGCGGCTAAATGATCAGTTGGCGGCGCGGCGACGAGCTATCAATGCCCACACTGAACTCTGTGTCTGACCCCTCCCCCCTCCACGACGGCCCAAAACCAATCTGGCGCCCGATGCCACACGTTGACCCTCACTGTGGCCCAGATTCTGCGTCCAGACGCAGCCTCGACCGGAGGGGCCTTTTTTTTCCTCTCCTCCTCCTCTTCCTCCTCCTTTTCAAAAGGGGCGGGGCCGAAGAAAGAGGTTCTCGCCCAATCGATTGATTTTTCTTCTCTTTTTTTTTTTCCCTTGCTCGCACTTGCCCGCGTCCCACGCTTCAGGAGGCCCGGGGAGCAGCCATTGATCGGGAGGCCACGCCGCCGGTCATTCTTCCATTTCCCCCTCAATGAGCTGCTGTCCGTGTCACGGCCTCTCTCAGCACCCGGGACCCACGGCTTTCTCCTCTCGCGCTCTCATTGAGGATGTGACGACGTGGAAGAAGAAGAAATAAACAACCCCGTCAGCACATGAGACGCTTTAAAGCGGTTAACAAGTCTCTACGCTTCATGTGTTAGAGCTGCATTCTCTCTCCTGACCACCAGGGGGCGACTCCTCTGGTTGTATAGAAGTCTATGCTTCATGTGTTAAAGCTGCATTCTCTCTCCTGACCATCAAGGGGCGACTCCTCTGGTTGTATAGAAGTCTATGCTTCATGTGTTAGAGCTGCATTCTCTCTCCTGACCACCAGGGGCCGACTCCTCTGGTTGTATAGAAGTCTACGCTTCATGTGTTAAAGCTGCATTCTCTCTCCTGACCACCAGGAGGAGACTCCTCTGGTTGTATAGAAGTCTTTGCTTCACGCGTTAAAGCTGCATTCTCTCTCTTGACCACCAGGGGGCGACTCCTCTGGTTGTATAGAAGTATTTGCTTCACGCGTTAAAGCTGCATTCTCTCTCCTGACCACCAGGGGGCGACTCCTCTGGTTGTATAGAAGTCCATGCTTCATGTGTTGAAGCTGCATTCTCTCTCCTGACCACCAAGGGGCGACTCCTCTGGTTGTATAGAAGTCTATGCTTCATGTGTTAAAGCTGCATTCTCTCTCCTGACCACCAGGGGGCGACTCCTCTGGTTGTATAGAAGTCCATGCTTCATGTGTTGAAGCTGCATTCTCTCTCCTGACCACCAAGGGGCGACTCCTCTGGTTGTATAGAAGTTAAAAGTTAAGATATGTGTGCGCTGTGTGTTCCAGGTACGTGTACGCGGTGGGCCAGAGGGTCTGGAAACGCTGGAAGAAAAGATATTTTGTTCTGGTTCAGGTATGATTCAAAAACGTTCTTCTCCTTTTTTTATGTTTTTAAATAATTTTGCAGCTGAAGCCACGCTAACTGAGTTTTATGTCTCTTGAATTAGGATTAGGATTTTTGTTTGTCAAATAAATGTTTGTGCTGAGTGATCGATTGGTCGTTTAAACAAAGTGATTCAAATGCAAATGTCACGACGAGAGCCTTAAAATATGAGAATGACTTGGTGATAACTGTGTGTGTGTGTGTGTGTGTGTGTGTGTGTGTGTGTGTGTGTGTGTTGCAGGTGAGTCAGTACACCTTCGCCATGTGCAGCTACAGAGAGAAGAAGGCGGAGCCTCAGGAGCTCATGCAGCTGGAGGGCTACACGGTGGACTACTGTGACCCGCAGCTAGGTAGAACACACACACACACACACACACACACACACACACACACACACACACACACACACACACCTGTTTAAATGTTGACTTTTGGTTTCAACAAACTTAATAAATAAAAGCAACAAACCTGCTTCTATAGTCATAAAAACATGGTTTGGCTCAACCAAATGTAAAAATCTTCCTCTTCCTCCTCTTCCTCCCCCCCAGGCCTGCAGGGTGGCCGTGTGTTCTTCAACGCGGTGAAGGAGGGAGACCTGGTGGTGTTTTCGTGTGAGGAGGATCAGGACCGCATGCTGTGGGTCCAGGCTCTGTACCGGGCCACCGGCCAGTCCTACAAGCCGGTCCCTCCGGCGACCAGCAAGACCTCCAACTGCAAGGGAGGACTCCAGAGACCAGCGTCCCCCATCAGTAGGTCTAACTAAGTCCTCCATCAGTAGGCCTTAAACTAGAGTCCTCCATCAGGAGGTCTTAAACTAGAGTCCTCCATCAGGAGGTCTTAAACTAGAGTCCTCCATCAGGAGGTCTTAAACTAGAGTCCTCCATCAGGAGGTCTTAAACTAGAGTCCTCCATCAGGAGGCCTTAAACTAGAGTCCTCCATCAGAAGGTCTTAAACCAGAGTCCTCCATCAGAAGGTCTTCAACTAGAGCCCTACATCAGGAGGTCTTAAACTAGAGTCCTCCATCTGGAGGTCTTAAACCAGAGTCCTCCATCAGAAGGTCTTAAACTAGAGTCCTCCATCAGAAGGTCTTAAACCAGAGTCCTCCATCAGAAGGTCTTCAACTAGAGTCCTCCATCAGGAGGTCTTAAACCAGAGTCCTCCATCAGAAGGTCTTAAACTAGAGTCCTCCATCAGGAGGTCTTAAACCAGAGTCCTCCATCAGTAGGACTCGTTCTCTTCTTTCATTCCTCCGTTCTTCACTTCCTCTCTTCATTCCTTCAGTTTCTTTTCATTTCATGCTGTTATTTTTTCACTCTGCATTTCCTCGATTTTCTCTTTCTTCTCTCATCTCTCGTTCTCTCAAATGTGTCTGTCTGTCTGTCTGTCTGTCTGTGTGTGTGTGTGTGTGTGTGTGTGTGTGTCTGTGTGTGTGTGTCTGTGTGTGTGTGTCTGTGTGTGTGTGTCTGTGTGTGTGTGTGTGAGCTGATTACGGCGGTTGCAATTTCTTCGCCGGTGTTTAATGGACGAGATTGAAGCGTTAATGGTGAGAGGTGCTGACACGCTGCTGGCGGGAGGAAATAGAAAATGTCCCTGAAATAGCTCTTAAGTGTGTGTGTGTGTGTGTGTGTGTGTGTGTGTGTGTGTGTGTGTGTGTGTGTGTGTGTGTGTGTGTTTTGGCTTCAATAATGTTTGTTTCGGTGAACCTGAATCTTCGCCTGCTCTCACGCAGCAGGTGTAGAGTTTAAATAACTGTATGTGCACACACACACACACACACACACACACACACACAGCGTTATGCGACATTAATAAAGTCATGCTCCTCTCGTGTTGCTAGCAGCGTTTTGAAGGTTAATAACCGAGCGGCCGGCGGAGACGTTCGTCTCTTTTGTTCGTCACATGAAGGTTTTTCGGCGGCGGGATTCGATCCCCCGGCACGGCGCGTAACGATGGAGCCGTTTACTCTCTGCCTCCGTCACGGTGAACAAGCAGCTCATGTGCTTTGAGGAAGAGGAAGACTGTAAAGAAGGAGAGGAAGAGGAAAAAAGAGGAAGGTGAAGAAGACTGTGAAGAAGGTGAAGAGGAAGAAAGTGAAGAAGTTCCTGAAGAAGAAGAAGAGGAAGAGGAACGGGAAGGGGAAGAGGAGGAAAGGGAAAGAAGAAGAATGTGAAGAAGGGGAAGAGGAAGGTGGGGAAGAAGGTGCTGAAGAGGAAGGGGAAGAGGAGGAAGAGGAAGAAGGAAAAGAAGACGACTGTAAAGAAGGGGAAGAGGAAGGTGGGGAAGAGGAAGGTGAAGGAGGAGGAGGAGAAGGAGGAGGAGGAGGAGAAAAAAGAGGAGGAGGAGAAAAAAGAGGAGGAGGAGGAGGAGAAGAAGGAGAAGAAGGTGAAGGAGGAGGAGAAGAAGGTGAAGGAGGAGGAGGAGGAGGAGGAGAAGAAGGTGAAGGAGGAGGAGGAGGAGGAGAAGAAGGTGAAGGAGGAGGAGGAGGAGAAGAAGGTGAAGGAGGAGGAGGAGAAGAAGGTGAAGGAGGGGGAGGAGAAGAAGAAGGTGAAGGAGGAGGAGGAGAAGAAGAAGGTGAAGGAGGAGGAGAAGAAGAAGAAGGTGAAGGAGGAGGAGAAGAAGGTGAAGGAGGAGGAGAAGAAGGTGAAGGAGGAGGAGAAGAAGGTGAAGGAGGAGGAGAAGAAGGTGAAGGAGGAGGAGGAGAAGAAGGTGAAGGAGGAGGAGAAGAAGGTGAAGGAGGAGGAGAAGAAGAAGAAGGTGAAGGAGGAGGAGAAGAAGAAGAAGGTGAAGGAGGAGGAGAAGAAGAAGAAGGTGAAAGAGGAGAAGAAGAAGGTGGTGAAGGAGGAGAAGAAGGTGAAGGTGAAGGAGGAGAAGAAGAATGTAAAGAAGAAGAAGAAGGTGAAGAGGAAGGAGAAAAAGACGCTCAGTTGGAGGAAGAGGAAGGCGGAAGGAGAGGAGGAGGAAGAGGAACCGGGTTTTTGTGATGTGATTTTCAAAACAACACCCAAAAAAAAGCGCTGCGTGCGAGTTTACTCGAGAAACTCCCGGCGACGTCACTTCCTGTCGCGACGTCACTTCCTGTCGCGACATCACTCGTGGTTCCCCTGGAGCGAGCGGGCCGGCCTTCGGACCGCCGGGTCTCGGTCCCCCGGTCGTCTCCCTCGCGTTGCCGAGGAAGCAGCTGGTCGGCTCCACGGCGAGGACGCCGACCCGGAGAGAGACGTCCAGCCTGTCGGCTCGTCTTAACCTCCTCAGTCTTCAGCGTCGCCCTCTCGGACGCGGCAGGAACATCTGCGGATGCGTTCGCGTGCCCCCCCCCTCCCCCCCCCCACACACACACACACACACACACACACACACTCTCTCTCTCCCACAACCCAACCAGCGTCCTGTTAGCGAGCCAGACGGAGGCTGATGGGCTTGTCGGTCTGGATCTTCGTCTCCGCTCGTCGCCCCGACATCATCCTCGCCGCTACGCTCCGACAGGCAGATCAAGTCACATCTCTCGGCCGGGCGCACCTGAAACCGAAACGCTCTCCTTACCCTCTTCCTCCTCCTCCTCTTCCTCCTCCTCTTCGTCCTCGTCCACGTCAATAACCTGCCATCAGCGGCCGACCGGCACTTCTCACAGCGGGATGTCACATGGATGTGACTGTTGATGGATATGGAGAGATTAAGCGCAGAACAAACCACCCCCACCCTCCCAACACACACACACACACACACACACACACACACACTCACACACACTCACACACCTACCTCTCAACTGTCACTCAAACCCCCTCACCTTATAAATATGTCACGGAGACAAAGACGGATGAAAACCACCATTCAACAATTTTTGCGCGGCACAATTAGGCTCCTAAAACCCGACAGACTCAATAGACACTCAAAACAAATTCATTATTTCAACATGTGGCGCCCACACTACCCACAATGCAACTCCACAAGTCCGTAGCCTTTACATGAGAAGGGGGGACGTAACCTTGTTGGTTTGTGGACGTTTCGATGTCAAGAATTTGGCGATGTTTGCGCAACCAGTGGACAGGAAGTGAAGTTGTTGACTTCTATACAACCAGAGGAGTCGCTCCCTGGTGGTCAGGAGAGAGAATGCAGCTTTAACACATGAAGCAGAGACTTCTATACAACCAGAGGGCTTTAACACACGTTGGCTTCTTTAGTCGGGACCGGATGTCGCTCCCTGGTTCAACCTCAGGTGTCGCTGTTGTTTCCTGTATGTAAATGAGTTGCTAACTGGTCGACTCGTTGAAACCGGCTGCAACATTTTAGTCTCCGTCCCTCAGCTGCGTTCTGCGCTCTTTACTTCCCTCCGTTGTCCTTTTCATTGCTGGCGGCGGCGGCGGCGGCGTCCGCTGTTTCCCCGCGTCGGCCCCCTTCGGAGTCGCCTTCAAGAACACTGATGAGAAACAGTTTGAAAAACACAAAGTGAGGAAAACGTGCAGCCATCTGTGTGCCAGGAGCGGTGACACCCCCCCCCACACACACACACACACACACACACACACACACACTCCCCCTCCGCAGATAATAGCTGAAAGTTGTACTTGACACGGATCAACATCTCTCCTCTGCTGTCTGTCCCCCAATCAATACTCCCCCCCCCTCCCCCACACTTCTTATTATCAGCACTAATCTATATCTCTTTGTCTCGTTTTCTTTAGAGTCGCCTCCGTCTCTCGCCGCCCTTTTCTCCCAAATTACATTAAGGGCGAAATCCCGCGTTTCTGTAGGTTAACGAACGTGAAAGTGACCTACATCGGAATGAGACGGAGGGGAAAGCGGGCCGCGGGGCGGCGGGCCGGGAAAGTGGGGACGAGTCAAGAAGAAAAGACGCCGGGGGGGCGTGGGGAGGAGGGCGGGGCGTCAACGAGGAAGTTGATTGTGGAGATTTCACTTTTTTTTTGCCGTCTTTTTTTTTATTTGTCTCTTTGGGACAAAGACAATGTGGAGGCGGGGCCGGAGGGGCGAGGGCGAGACAAAACAAACGTCTTGAGAGTGTCCCTCGCTCGCGGGCGTCTCTCCTCGCGTCCGCACAAAAACAAAAAAAAATGGCAGCGTCAATAAAAAAAAAGAAAGAAAAAAAAAGAAATAATAAAAGCGAGGAAAGAAGAAAGAAGAAGCGCTAACGTCGGCGTCTCGGCCGCCGCGGGCGTCGCAGGCGTGGAAACGGCGCCGGGCTTTCTTCAGCGAGCCGCGGTCTTTTGTGGGGCCATGTGTCACGCTCAGAAACTTCCCATCCCGAAATGTACCCACACCCCCCCACCCTCAAGATAAAGGCAGAATGGAGAGTGTTAGGCTTTTCTTTTGGCGGGGCCATTAACAGGAAGGCCTGAAAGGACTGGAAATGAACTCGGGATTTTGCTCTGCGCCTCTTCTGCTTCTTTTATTCCTCCCCTTCTTCTTCTACTTCTTCTTCTTCTGTCGATTCTTTTCCGTCGTTGACCCCGAAGCCTCGTTATCGTCTGCCGCTCCGGGCGCTTTCGGCGAGGAGGAAACCCAGAAGGACCTCGAACGTTCAACGTGCGAGGATTTAAACCCGTTAAAGAGTGAAACCCATCTGGGCTCCAGACCTGCTTTTCCCTCGTGTTTGAGTCGTCGTATGTACTTGTGTTTATTGCATGTATTTGTTCAGCAAAGTCTTGGGAAAAACACGTATATCTGCAAAAAAATCCCTTTTAAAAGATATTTTGATGGTAACTACGAACATCCAGCATGATATGAGCCAGATTCCCCAAAAATGGCTCCTGGAGCGTCAATAAGACGCCTTTTGGGAAAGATTAGGACCTAAAGAATCAGAATCTGCAACAAAAATCACAATAAAACAAAGCTTTGGTCTGTTAGGAAGGAGATTCAGTCAAAAAACTGTGTCGTTCGGGTAAAAAATGGAAAAATGACCTATTTTATGCCAAGAGATTGTCTGAATGTTGCATGCTGGGACTTAAAATGTCCGCCTGCTTCCGAACTCGCTGGATCTTATTCACAGTAAATCTAATGCAGAGAAAAGAAAAGTGTGTAATAGGACACTTTACACTTTGTGCTCTACATTGAAAGTGAAGAAAACTAATTGTAGATTTTATGCGCAGTTATTTTTGCAAATGTAGTTTTCTTCACTTTTAATGTAAAACACAAAGGGAACGCCGTAAATAAAGTGTATTATTATTTAATGGGGACTATTTTCAGTGGCGGATGAACCCATATTTGGTCTGAACTCTTCACGCAGAGGTTTAATGGAGTTCTATGGAACTTTTTATTTAACCGTTTTACCACGATTGATTTATGCTCTTTACTTAATTTGGTGAACATTAGTCTGCAATTTTCTCCCAAGTTCCGTCTCGTCGATCACGGTGAATCTCGTTTGATTTGTTTAAAAGGTGCTTCATGAATAATTGATCGATTGATTGGAGCTCAGACAGGAAGTGAGAAAGTCACTTTGATGCACGGACATTTAAATTGAAGCTCTGGGCTCCAACTGACTTCCTCCTGTAACACAAACGTATATTTCTGTCCCGTGGACTCACGATCAATATGGTGACGGTTTCAGCCTTAACGGGGTCTGTCGCGAGGCTCCTCCCCCTCCCTCGGCCTGTCGTGAAGCCCCTCCCCCTCCCCCGGTCTGTCACTCACCAGTGTTTCTCCTCGCGCGTCGTCCACGTTGGCGAGCGTCTGGTGTCAGCAGAGAGCGAGCCAACCGAGGTGGGAACCATTAACTGCCAATGTGGTCGTGTTTACACGGCGAGCTCAAAGGGAGGCGTGAACGCGTCTCGCCTTCAGCCGACGGCGGAGAAAAATCGCACAACACAACTCGGCCATCTTGTTCGGGTTCTCGTTGCAACCGGTGAACAGGAAGTGAGCGCGTCTAGACTGGGAGGGGGGGGGGACGTCTCTGGAGCCGACCTGTCAATCACCTTGTAGCCCCGCCCCCTAAAGCGTCTCTCTTCAGACTCGGGAGGTCTGGTGGTTCTGACCCGTCCCGTGTGTCTCTCCAGGTCTGGACCCGTCTCAGCGTCGCGGCGTGGAGGCTCTGATCTCCGCCGCTCCGAGCCGCTTCGACCACGCCGCCATGTTCTCCATCCTGCAGAAGAGAACGCTGCAGCACCGCATGAGCGACTCCTTCTCCTGCCTGGTACGCACACACACACACACACACACACACACACACACACACACACACACACACACACACACACACACACGTATGTACACACACACACATGCACGCAAACACTCTAACCTCTAACTCGTGAAGGAACCAAGACGCCAAACTCTTTATGCCGCACACACACAAAGACACAATCAAACACAGACAGACACACACATACAAACACACACACAGACAGACACACACACACAGATAAACAAACATACACACAGACATTTGTTAAATCCAGTGCATTGGTCAGAATGTGTATGAATTCTGTAAAAATGTATATTTATAGTATTAATACTAGTAATATTGTTAATATTAATAGTATTAATACTATTAATATTAATAGTATTAATATTATTACTAGTATTAATAATATTAATATTAATAATCCTCTTCAGTGTTGTTGTCTTCTTTGCTTCTCTTCGTCATCACGACACTTGAGAGCAGAAGTTATAATTTAGTTGTCGTAAAACGAACCACTTGACTCACGCTGAGTCTGTGTGGTCAGATCACACACACACACACACACACACACACACACACACACACACACACACACACACACACACACACACACACACCCTCTCCCCCAGCAACACTTCCCCTCCCCCTGTGAGTGTTCAGCCTCGGGGTTTCTCTCACACTGATTGAGAGGATAAACGCTCTAATCAATACTTTACAAATAGGAACATGACCCTCAGACTGCTGGGGGAGGAGGGTGTGTGTGTGTGTGTGTGTGTGTGTGTGTGTGTTTGTATTGTGCAACAACTAAGCACGAACATCAGATCTGGTTCACATTTGCTTTATTACTTTTACTTTACGTTGATCCAAAGCATATTGATTATTATTATTATTACGCTTGTGATGATGATAATAATAATAATAATAATAACCTTTAATCATATACGTTTATATACATATAACATTTCTTACTGACTGTCTCAAAGTGCTGAACATAAAAACAACAAATAAACAAATAAACAAAACTATTTAAACTATTTAAAATTACAAAAATAAATAAAACATTCAGACACAGACACATAGAACCGTCATTAAACTTGTAGAACCGTCATCAGACTTGTAGAACCATCATTAAACACGTAGAACCATCATTAAACACGTAGAACCATCATTAAACACGTAGAACCATCATTTAACATGTAAACCCATCATCAGACTTGTAGAACCATTATTAAACAAATAGAACCATCATTAAACACACAGAACCATCATTAAACATGCAGAACCATCAATGCAAACGTAGACCCGTCATCAGACTCGGAGAACCGTCATTGCACACGTAGAACCTTGCCTACAACCGACTCACTTTCACTCCGTTCTTGGTGACTTTGTCTGGTTTCAGACGTTAACTCTTTGTTTCCCGCTCGGTTGTCGTTGAGGCGCCTCCATCGCCACCTGCTGGCCCGGAGGACGAATATGTTTCGTTAAAATCAGAGACTTTTATTTCAAATCAAAGAGTAAAAGATGTGTTTTTTTTGTGTACATCTGTGGAGACAAACGGGTCAGCTCACCCTGACGTGTCGCGTCGTGTTCGCGTCTCCTTTTCCTTTCTTTCTTAAAGCGGCGGAACGAGGGGACGTTCACCGGAGTGACATCTGTGCCTTCTTTCATTTCTCTACCTGCCTCCCCAGGACTCTGTGTTTTTTCTCTCCCAGCTCTGCAATTAGACGGATCCATTCACGCCGCCCCTCCAGCTCCTCTCCGCTCGGCCTTTTGTGAAAACTCGAGGGCTTTGTGTTTCCAGCCTGAGCCCCCTTTTCACCGAAAACGCTCTGAGAAGAGGCCGCCGCCTCGGCGTGGGGGACATCTGTTGAGAAGTGGCTTGGATTCATGTCATGGACGGGGTCATATTTTATTCACCGAGAGTTGAACCCAACAACAACAACAGTAATTAGACAGAAATTTGGTTTGCAGCCGGAGGCCCAGAGTCCTGCTGGCGAGTGAAGGGTTAAGTCCTCCCAGTGACGCTGCTGGTGGACCAGGGAGCCCAAATGGTTTTAACGTGACTTGCTCCATGTAGGTGTGCTAAAGCTGCATTCTCTCTCCTGACCACCAGGGGGCGACCTCTCTGGTTGTATAGAAGTATATGCTTCATGTGTTAAAGCTGCATTCTCTCTTCTGACCACCAGGGGGCGACTCCTCTGGTTGTATAGAAGTCTATGCTTCATGTGTTAAAGCTGCATTCTCTCTCCTGACCACCAGGGGGCGACTCCTCTGGTTGTATAGAAGTATATGCTTCATGTGTTGAAGCTGCATTCTCTCTCCTGACCACCAGGGGGCGACTCCTCTGGTTGTATAGAAGTATATGCTTCATGTGTTAAAGCTGCATTCTCTCTTCTGACCACCAGGGGGCGACTCCTCTGGTTGTATAGAAGTCTATACTTCATGTGTTAAAGCTGCATTCTCTCTCCTGACCACCAGGGGGTGACTCCTCTGGTTGTATAGAAGTATATGCTTCATGTGTTGAAGCTGCATTCTCTCTCCTGACCACCAGGGGGCAACTCCTCTGGTTGTATAGAAGTCTATGCTTCATGTGTTGAAGCTGCATTCTCTCGACTGACCACCAGGGGGCGACTCCTCTGGGTTGTATAGAAGTCTATGCTTCATGTATGGACTCACGGTGGACGTGGTAATATAGTTGAATGTTTGTACATTCAACAGTTTCTTTTCTTCATTCTTTTCCAAAACATTTCTACCTCCATTAAAACTTACATGTCAAACCAGTCGAAATAAATAATCTAGATGTTTATTTCTTCGTCTGTGTGATGGAGCGAACTTGATGGTCAGCTGATGATCGATCAGCAGCAGCTTGTCTTCGTCCCAGGACCCCCCCCCCCCCCGCCAACCCGAAACCTCTGGCTAGTAAAGCAGAAGGAAGAGGATCATGGAGAATGAGCAGTGAACTGGACAACATGTTTACCTCTCCTCCATTTTGTTTCTTTTAATCCGCACCACCGTGACGTGTAACCTGACCCACTTGGGTTCCCTTCAGTGTTGAACCTCGAAATGAGACTAATTTTTAGGCCTCTGCTTGAAAATGTCCTCCCCAAACTAAGAATGGTGTATCTCTCAAACCACTAGGGCTGTTTGAATAAAGTTGGTGTTCTAATAAAAGGAACACATGTGAGATGTTGTGAGATGTGTAAATATCAGTCTGTATGTTTCTGGTTAAGAGGAAATGAAGATGACACACAGAAAGAAATGAAAAGGTTTCAAGTCCGCCAATAAAAAAAAATCACTTTGATGATTATTAGTTTGAAGTGATGCAGCTGTAAAGTCCAACTGTAACAAACCAAAACACAACATGTGAACATTCAGTATATGAAGGTTGGTTTTGATAAAGTGAAGCAGAACAAAGTTAGAGAGGGTTTAGAACAGAGAACATTCAGGCCAGGCCCCAATGGCCCCATTGGACCCATTGGACTCTTTGGGGCTATTTGAATTTCCTCATGTACTAAACCATATATTTCACTTGTATATTACTTTTGGTGTTCAATACATCCAAATACTTCAGTTTTGGGCTTCTTTATTTTTAATAAAACAATCTATGATTCACAGTTTTATATAACAATCGCTCATCAAGTCCCTTAAATGTTCAAGTTGCATTCGTGTTAATTAGGAAACTGCAGCGTTCACACGGAGATGAACCGCTGATCTCGAGGGGGGAAAAAACAAACCGCAAAATGATCTTTTTTTTTTTCTTTTTTTTCAAGCATCCGGGAAAAGAAGCCGGGCAGCGCCTGAGCTTTTTTTTTTTTTTTAAAGCCTTCGTAAATAACAATCGCTTTAATCCTGCAGACTGTCATGGAGAAGAAGAGCTCAACATGTGCTGTTCAGGGTGCTTAGAGTCCCCCCCTGAAAGCAGAACATGTCGTCCTGTAACTCTGCAAGACAAAGTGACAAATCTGACCTTTGGGGGGCGTCAAAAAATTTGGGCCCAAAAAATGTTTCTCCCCTTGTCAGCTTCCCGTCAGGCCACACGCTGCTTTCACTTTTCTTTTTTTTTTCTCTTTTTCTTTCCGTCGGGTCACGCCGCTCCTCTCGGGCTCGGAGACGTGCCGTCGCGGCTGACGGAGCTCTAACGAGGCAGTCGGCTCGTTAGCCGCTAATTGAGCGGTCAGCGCCAAGACTGGAGTTCGCCATCTGTTTGTCACAGAGGAACATCTTGTCGCTTCTCTCTCCCCGCGGTGTGATATTAATAGCTCGAGCTCACAGACGGAGAGGAAGAAAGAAACTGGAGAAGGCGACAAACAAACTGGAGGGTTGTGTGTGTGTGTGTGAGTGTGTGTGTCTGTGTGTGTGTGTGGTGGACACTAAAAGGCCTGCAGAGTAGAAATGTGCCAGGTCCAGTTAACCCCGACAGGAAGCAGCATGTCTGAGAGTCCAAATAAAATACTGGAAATAATTTAAATTCCTCAAATGATCTTTTAAGTCGGTTAAAACGTAAGAAACTAATTTCCTTACGAAGAGACGTATATAAAAAATATGAAGATTTTGAAACAGGAAAATAGAGAGTTATTTTTTTTGTTAATGAGCTTACGCTTTAAACAATATGCGTGTTGAATATCATTTGAATGTAACGTGTATCTTTAGTGCGGCGGACGAAGGGAAAGAAACTGTTTCTTTTGCCGCTCGTCTGGGTCGCCTGTCGCCGGGCGGAAAGTCATGGCTGTGTGTGTGCACATGAGTGTGTGTGCACGTGTGTGTCAGCTCGGTGGAGGTGCTAATTTGTTAATGCTCCTCCATGAGGAATCTTAATTAGCGTTGTAGGTTTCATGCCTAATTTGCTGATTTGGTGCAGGATGAATGAGCTAATGCGCATCTCTGGATCATCTTCTTCTTCTTTTTTTTTGTGTTTTGTGGTGTCAAAAGGTGACCCGCGAGTCTATATATATATATATATATATATATTGTGCATTGTCTGTTTTCAGGGCTGGTTCAGTCCCGGTCAGGTGTTCGTCCTGGATGAGTACTGTGCCCGGTACGGCGTCCGCGGCTGCCACCGCCACCTGAGCTACCTGAGGGACCTGATGGATTACTCTGAGAACAACGCGCTGGTGGACCCCACGCTGCTGCACTACAGCTACGCCTTCTGCGCCTCCCACGTCCACGGAAACAGGTACGAAGAATCACAGCTGGGGGGCGTGGCTACCAAGGGGGCGTGGCTACCAGCTGTTTGTTTATGTGGGTGGGAAGCCAGTGAGGGACACTACTACTCACTGTAGAGAAATTGTACATCTAAAATTGGGATTTAATGTCAAAAATAGATTTAGAAGAATAATCAACAATATTGTGTTGAACGTGTGTTGGCCGTATTTTAATAGAGGGCTTTTACTTTGCTAACTTCCTTCAAGATCCTTCAAAGCCCGAAACCTCCTGGATCATCTTCAGTGTTGACCTCGTGCTGCGTGTTGGCGTCACCAAAAAGTCCAACAAATAATAATATTGCGAATGTTAAAAGATCAAAACGGACCGCTTCTATTTTCACAGCCGGTAATCCGTTGTGTTGCACTCTAACTTGGACCCTCGGTGTCGACGTCACAGTTAGGATGTGGTGATGTCATTCTAGTGTTGACGTCTTTTAACCACTTATTGGCTTCTTTTAGCCAAGTATTGGCATCTTTTAGCCACATGTTGGCGTCTTTTAGCCACATGTTGGCATCTTTAGCCACATTTTGTGTCTTTTAGCAACTTATTGGCGTCTTTTAGCCACATGTTGGTGTCTTTTAACCACATTTGGCATCTTTTAGCTACTTTTTGGCGTCTGTTAGCCACATTTTGGCATCTTTTAGCTACTTAATGGCGTCTGTTAGCCACATGTTGGCGTCTTTTAGCCACATGTTGGCATCTTTAGCCACATTTTGTGTCTTTTAGCAACTTATTGGCGTCTTTTAGCCACATGTTGGTGTCTTTTAACCACATTTGGCATCTTTTAGCTACTTTTTGGCGTCTGTTAGCCACATGTTGGCATCTTTTAGCTACTTATTGGCGTCTGTTAGCCACATGTTGGCATCTTTAGCCACATTTTGTGTCTTTTAGCAATTTGTTGGCGTCTTTTAGCCACATGTTGGTGTCTTTTAACCACATTTGGCATCTTTTAGCTACTTTTTGGCGTCTGTTAGCCACATGTTGGCATCTTTTAGCTACTTATTGGCGTCTGTTAGCCACATGTTGGCGTCTTTTAGCCACATGTTGGCATCTTTTAGCTACTTGTTGGCGTCTTTTAGCCACATTTTGTGTCTTTTAGCAATTTGTTGGCGTCTTTTAGCCACATGTTGGTGTCTTTTAACCACATTTGGCATCTTTTAGCTACTTTTTGGCGTCTGTTAGCCACATGTTGGCATCTTTTAGCTACTTATTGGCGTCTGTTAGCCACATGTTGGCGTCTTTTAGCCACATGTTGGCGTCTTTTAGCCACATGTTGGCGTCTTTTAGCCACATTTTGTGTCTTTTAGCAATTTGTTGGCGTCTTTTAGCCACATGTTGGTGTCTTTTAACCACATTTGGCATCTTTTAGCTACTTTTTGGCGTCTGTTAGCCACATGTTGGCATCTTTTAGCTACTTATTGGCGTCTGTTAGCCACATGTTGGCGTCTTTTAGTCACATGTTGGCATCTTTTAGCCACATGTTGGCGTCTTTTAGCCACTTGTTAGCATCATTTAGCCAGTCTTTTAGTCACATGTTGGCGTCTATTAGCCACTTGTTGGCATCTTTTAGCCACTTGTTGGCGTTTTCTCACCACTTGTTAGCGTCTTTTAGCCACTTGTTGGCGTCCACGGGGCTCCAGCGGTTCAGCTCTGCTTCCACTCCCAGCAGCCCCGGCTTTACTCCCCCGGCTGGTAATTACAGATATCTGTGCGTTCCCTCTTTGTCGACTAATTTAGTCAATTAGAAAGAGTAATGATTAGCTTCTCCAGCAAATCACCAGTTATAAAATGAGGTGGGGGAGGGGGGTTAACTGGAATTGGTTTTTTGTCAGTTGGAGCTCTAATCTGAATAATTGAAGCCCATTCAGGGCTCCTGGAGCTGCCTGAGTGGGGGTGGATGGGAAGAGAGGAAAAAGAGATGGCTGGCAGGCGGATAAAAAAATATTTTTTTTAAAAGAACGTAATTACAGAACTGAAGTTTCCCCTGGAGGGCGGCTGGAGGAGACAGAAGTATGTCGGGTGGCGAGAGGACAAAGAGAGCCGATCAACGGGAGAGTCACGAATACTTACGGCAGGCCGACTGTTCTTTTCTCACTTCAACCCTCAGTTCTGACTGACAGGCGACGCCTCGGCGTCAAAGTTTTGCCCGACTCTTAAACCCCTAAGTGTCTTAAGTTCTGTTTTATCCATTTGGTCATTCTCAGCCTGCGTCCTTTAACGCTTAAATACTTGGCTCTTGTGCTCGACATGCTTCGACACCTTCGGAGGCTCCTCTTTGTGTGTTTTGTGAATGAGCTGCTTCCTTTATCGTGTTTAGAGTTAAACAGCTTATAGGAGAACTGAACCCAATGTATTTCTGTCTTTATTGGTTTTACTGGTCCGCTGCACTCCATCTTGTCTTCATTTTCCTAAAGAGCGAAGAGTGTGGTGCTGACATTGACTTTAACACATGAAGCATAGACTTCTATACAACCAGAGGAGTCGCCGCCTGCTGGTGGTCAGGAGAGAGAATGCAGCTTTAACACACTCGGCCCGCTGAGTTCACGGCGGCTGAGAAGACACTGAGAAGTAAACGACGGTGAATTTAAATATCACTTTGTTTGTCTGGTGTCAGTGCACTCCACAAGCGTCCGAGTGCACTGGGACCGGCGGCGCTCACCGTGCGGTGTCGCGTCCTGCCGCGGGGACGCGACGCAACAACCAGCCGAGAAGCAGCCGGGACTCTTTGTCTCTCGCACTTTTCCCGATGAGACGGGTGCGTTTGAACCGGTTTGATCAGGGTTAAAGGAGCATTACCAAGAGCCGGGTGGAGGAGGAGGAGGGGGCGAGGTGTCGGTTCGCCTCCCTCTCACCTGTCACGTCCGATCTCCTCCTCGCCGAGCCGTCAACGCCACACCGACACGGGATGCGACGGGAGCTTTTACCCCCTCCCCTCCGTCCCCCACCCCCTTCAGGAGGAAGGTGAGACGCACCTGCCACTCAGCCTCGTCTCCCTTCCACACCTCTTAAGTCCAAGTGGCGTCCTCTCCCTCTCCATCAGCAGCACCGCTGTCAGCTGACATCGGAAAACCTCGCGGCCTGGAGGGGTTTTTCGGTGCTTATCGTTTACACTTGAGCCACATCGACTGTAAACACACAGACCCTCCTCCCCCCTCCCCTCCCCTCTCTCCCCCCCTCCTCCCTCCACTCGGCCTCCAACGCGCTCGCTTCATTTAGCAGCAACAATGTGTCTGAACCCCGACAAGCTGTCGCATCGCGCCCCACTCCGCCGTGTGAGCCCGAGCATGAGCGCACATCTGACTGGGTTTAATGGCACGGTGACGGCGAGGCACACAACACACACACACACACACCGACACACACACCAACACACACCGGGGGTGGCTTGTTGTTTTTTTTTTCTTCTTTTTTTCTTGTTACTCGCTGCGTTTTGCCGTCTGGCTCCCCGCCAGCTCGTTGCTCGTCCCATTTGCCGTGATTTGATTCGGGGGAAGTGGAGGGTGTGAGCGGCGTTTGAGGGTTTTTTTTTTTATTTATTTTTTTAGGGGAGTTCCACGTGTCGGTAGAAAAAGCTCTCGGTGATCTCAGAGATTAACGACGCAGCTTCCAACGCAGAGGAACGTCTTCGGTTCATGTTTCACTGCAGCAGCAAAATAAAATCCAAACGTTTGCTTGATGGAAATAGCTGCGTGTTTTTAAATGAATCAACGCGGTGTCAGTTATCAGGACATACATGAAAACAGTCTACATATATATATATATATATATATATTTTTTGGTGCATCAAACGCTTTTTCTTTTTGTTGTGAAAAAAAAAAATCTTTTTTTTTTTTTTTTAATTCTTAATTTGTTTTTTAAATAAATGACTTTAATGTCTTTTATTAAAGATTATTTAGAGTGGAATCATGTATTTTGTTTTATCATAAACTTTTTTAAACAGTCCATCAATTGTCGGTCGAGATACTTGGACACAATGATGATAAATTAAAAAAAAACTTGTTTTTAACTATTTTTTAACAAATATTTATTTTTCTGTCAATTTTATTCATTTGACTTTGAGAAATCGTACTTTCTTAATTCTTGTTGTTCTGCTGAGTTTGTACTCATGGTTGAATATAGATATATATATATATATATATATATATATATATATATATATATATATATATATATATATATATATATATATACGTTTTTTTGGATGAAAGCGTCAGCTAAATGTAATTTACAGACATGTTACACAAAAAAAGGATATTGGTTGTTACATTTACTACAGTGTAACATTTTGAACAATATTCATTCATATTTAATGTGAACTTCATTTAAGGTTTGCATGAAGTTAGAAAACGTAACATTCGTTCGATCCTTTCATGTTGAGATGAACGGAGAGAATCGAGTATCAAGGCGAAGGAACGGTCCTCACAAAGAGGAAGAAGATACAGGATGGAGTCCGTTATCATCTAAATGCAAACAGAGAGATGAGCATGAATGCCTCCAGCTGTTAGATGGCTAACTATCTCGCGGCCGTGACCACAGGGTTCAAACCCCCGGTCTCTCCGTAGTTCATGTCAAAGTGTCCTTGAGCGCAGGGCAGCCCACTTCTCCGTCACTGAGGACGGGTCACGTGCAGAGAAGAACGTCCACACGGGATTAATAAAGGAAACGTTATTTTTGAGCAGACTTGAAGTACTTGAGTAGTGTCAACTTGATTTACTCGAGTTAGTTAAGCACATTTACGAGGGTTGTGTCCAACTTAACCTCATAAGGTTGGCTGAACTAATTATACATTCGTAAAAAATCAACTTTAATCAATTAAGTTGAACCAACTCAAATTATTGTATTTAATCCGGCACAAGTTAATGAGGTTTGACTAACCTAATAAATTAAGTTGATCTGACTAAAGTCCATTACATTGGACCAATATAATTACTTATAGCTTAAAGAAAGCCGTTTATTGCTTTCCATGATTTTATTAAGTTCGTTGAAGTTTTTTGTTCACTTAAGGAGAGACACTACAGGTAATAAAGAACAAATAATATATTTCACCATGAAACTTCACCAGTTGTTTCCTGACATTATTATAATATATATATATATATATATATATATATATATATATATATATATATATATATATATATATATATATATATATATATATTTAATGCTGGATGACTTTCGGTGGATTCAGGAAACATTTAAAATCTCTAAACTGAGCCGTGCGTGATTTCTCATGTTGAGAAGATAATATGTCATCGACGACATGTTTTAACGCGTCAGCATCCAGTTCAATGAAGAATCAAACTTAATATTTCTATTATTTGTGTGTGTATATATATATATATATATATATATATATATATATATATATATATATAGATATATATATATAGATATATATATATAGATATATATAGATATATATATATAGATATATATATATAGATATATATAGATATATATATATAGACTCCATGTCCGTCTCGGTGTCCTCGGGTCTTAATGTGGCCCTCAGAGCGCTCAGACCGTCGTCCGGCCGCTTCCACATGAAAGCGAGCGTTTCTTGTCTTTTCTTGAGCGATCACACACGCTCCTCCCAGCAACTCTGCTTCATGTTCCCTCAGGATGAACCGGTGCTGTTAAATAGGGTTGAGGGAAGTAGAGGGGCTTGTACTGAGGGAGGAGGAGCAGCAAGAGGAGGAAGAGGAGGAGGAGGAGGAGGAGGAGGGTTTGGGGAACAAGGGGTTTAGAAGTTGTGCTAACAAGTGTCGTTGTGCAGAGAAAGCTGCCTCTCCTCTCAGGACAAGTGCAGGAGAAGTGGAGCTGAAGAGAGGCGCTGATGTTCTCACACAATGCACGACCACTTCCTGTTGTCCTCCTCATCCTCCTCCTCCTCGTCTTCCTCAGTGACAGACTGAACGAGCCAAAAGATTTACGTTTTTCTTTGTTTCGTTAAATTTGACATCAGCTTAATTATTCATCCATGTATTTATTTGTACTTTATGTTATTATGTGCACTTTTATTCTTCAATATAATACATGTTTATACATCATGTGATTTGACACATTACTTTATTTTAACACTACTTTACCTTTATTCACTTTGTATAACAATATCATTCTCATGTTTGTTGTATGTCAGTTTTTCATTTAGTTCTACATTTTGGTGTTTTTTTATTTAATTAAATTTGACATTTCTATATTTTTTATTAAATTAACTTAATGCGGTAAATATTTTCTTTCATTTAATTTTACTTTAAAAAATATATGTATGTATATATATATATATATATATATATATGTATATGTATGTGTGTATATATATATATATATATATATATATATATATATATATATATATATATATATATATATATATATATTTATTTTTTTTTTCAAGTAAAATTATACATATTTGTACTTACTTTTTATTGAATATAATTTATTTATTCATTATGGAATATATTTTTACGATTTTAGTTTCATTCAATTTGTTTTTCATGACATTATAATTCATCTATATATTTTAAATATATCTGTATTACATACATAACTGTGTTGTTTAATGTTTAATGTGTTTAATAGTAATGATCAGCGTCTCTTTATCGCTGCGTGTGAAGTAGCTGGTGATGGTTTTATAATTAACAGGAGGTGAATCAGACCCGCCTCCTCCTCCTCGTCTTCCTCACCTGACTCCCCTCCACTGCTTTCTCCTCGCGTCTTTTTTATTTATTTTTTAACGTTAGCATCAGCGCCGCGCCGCGAGCAGCTCGGTGTTGGTACTCGAGGTGCGTTTGGTTCGTGGGGCCCGAACCAAGCGGAAGGCTTTTTTTCTTTTCTTTTTTTAATAAGACAACAACTCATTAACAGACAACCTCCTCGCTCCTTCCCTCCAGCGACATGCGAGTGCCGTTTGGAGAGGCTGCTTTTCTCTTTCAGCCGCTCAGACAAAAGCCTCAGAAAGTCAAGGCTGGTCGCTCTGGGTACTGATTGCATTTTTACCCTTTTTTCTTTTTTTCCGCCAGAGTGCCTATTCAGACGAAGGCAAAAGAAGGGAATGAAAAAGCTTTACAAACATTAATGAAGCGCTCAGCTTTTTTTTTTTTTTCTTCATTTTTTCTCTCTTCCCTTCTTTGTGGACTCTCCTCCTGCCGGCCGTGTGAGTGGTGGTGGTGAAGGAGGAAGAGGAGGAGGAGGAAGAGGAGCGCGAGCAGCGCTGCGTTTGATTGGTTGACTTTGAGGTCAGCGTGGATAGTTTGGCTGCTTCGTCGCTTCAGTTTGCTTGAAAACAAGCAAGTTAACGGAGCAGAAAGAGAGAGAGAGAAAAAAAAGCAGCCGCTCGATTTTCTTTTTCTTTTTTCGCATTATTTCTCAGTTCACCTCCGCGTGCTCTCGGACTCGCCGGCGGGTTCCCGGACCTCTTGTCCGGCGCGCGGCTCTTCTCGGTGTTCGCCGTGAGGAGGTCTCGCCTCGGCGAGGAAAGGTCAACAGCGAACGCACGGAAACCGATGTCCGGGGTCCGTGCTTCAGGAAGGCCTTTGTTTCCCTCAACAGAGGCCTTCGTCACAAACGGGTTCTTATGTATGAAGAAAGGTTTTCATCAGTTTTACATGTGCGCGCCGGAGACCCTCTTAGCTGCTGCAAGACGAGAGAAGCTAAGATCTAGACGTCGAGTTGAAACCGTCTTCAGCATCAAAGATGTCCGCCGGTCTCCTGGTCTCGTAGTCTCGTAGTCTCCTGGCCTCGTAGTCTCCTGGTCCCCTGGTCTCGTAGTCCCCTGGTCTCGTAGTCCCCTGGTCTCGTAGTCCCCTGGTCTCGTAGTCTCCTGGGCTCGTGGTCTCGTAGTCGCCTGGTCTCGTAGTCTCCTGGTCTCGTGGGCTCGTGGTCGGCCGTCAGAACTCGGACCGCAGACTCAAGTTCTTCCGAGCTTGTGACTCTCAGACGATCTTGTCCGAGGTTTCATGAAAGAAACTCAACACTTCCTGCAAATGTTTCACATTAAAAGCCCCTCCCGCCCCATAAAAAGTACTTTAACACATGAAGCATAGACTTCTATACAACCAGAGGAGTCGCCCCCTGGTGGTCAGGGGAGAGAATGCAGCTTTAGCACATGAAGCATAGACTTCTATACAACCAGAGGAGTCAGGAGACGGTGGTCTGTGCTGAAGAGGGAAAGATGGAAGCTGACGTTGTGTCTTCTTGTTCCACCTCAGGCCTGACGGGATGGGGACGGTGACTGTGGAGGAAAAGGAGAACTTTGAGAACGTCAGAGGTCGTCTCATGTCTCTGCTGGAGAACCAGATCACACATTTCAGGTACGCACAAAACCACTCACAACTTGTACATTTATACATGTATACAGATCTTTTATATATGTATACAGAACATTTATATATGTATACAGAACCTTTATATATGTATACAGAACCTTTATATATGTATACAGAACATTTATATATGTATACATATTCTTTATATATGTATACAGAACCTTTATATATGTATACAGAACCTTTATATATGTATACATATTCTTTATATATGTATACAGATCCTTTATGTGCATGCAGATCCTTTTATATATGTATACAGAACATCTATATACATGCATTATCTTTATATGCATGCATAACCTTAATACATGCATTAGATTCTTTTATATACATGCAGAACCTTTATTTATATATACATATATGCAGGACATTCATATGCATGCAGAACCATGACATTCATGCATATGTTTTATATATACATGCAGATAGTTTATATATGCATGCAGAGCCTTTATACGTGCATCACTAGTGTTTATATATTCATATGCATTCTATGCATGCATATATACATTGTACTAACTGACCCTCTAAGTGCAGCTTGAGCAGCTTGGTTTACCTCATAACAGTGACGTCGTTTGACTAACAAACACAACTTAAGTTAGATTTGAGTCTCATGATAGATTGTCATTTAAATTAGTGCACGTTAACGGCTGAAACAAACATTACATCTTCACCTCTAAAACCCATTTTGCCGAACGCTTTGCTGTAAAGTGAAGTGATTTGACAACAGCCAAAACATGTAATCCCTCCGGTATGCTCCTTTAACTGCGTCCTAATGAACCCGGGCGCTCTGGGTATTTTCAGCCCCATCAGCCGCACACAACAGGTGCAGGGCATGCGTCGACGGCGGCTGATGAGACCTCCCTGCATCTGCGTGCTGCTATTCAGCGCCGCCGCCGCCGTGTGAACGCATTGTGAGCGCGGTGTGAAAGCGGCAGCCCCGAGACCTTGAGCAGCACTCGTCTGAATGGACCTGTGCCATTAACCGTCCTGGAGCCGGCTCTGTAAACCCTTCACGCCTGAGAGGGGTCCTCCATCTGGCCCCGGGGAGGGAAAGAGGGGGCCGGTCAGGGCCGAGTGTGTGTTGGGGGGGGGGAGAGGGGAGCGATCAGCGGGAGTCATTACTGACTCACCTCAACAAGAGGCTAATGCTGGTAAACAATGGCTGGGACAATGCCGGGATTATGCTAATGTCCCCCAGACAAGAGCAGCAGCTCCACAGTTTAGTTTAGATTAAAGCGCAGCTCGGCCACTAAAGATTCATTTGGGGTTTAATACGTTTAAACTCCAGCTGCTGCTCTTTGCTGCTTCTAATGGTTATTACCCTTTCACTCAGATTATCTACAGATTACCTCGTCACCGTTTGGTATTTATTCCTCTTTTGGTCGAGTCTCACTAGAGAAACATAAACGTGGAAGAACGTGCAGCTTTGGGAAGGAGACGCAGCACCAACTCTACTGGGTCTGTGTCCATGGACACATGTTTGGGGTTTTGGTGACGCAACATAGTTGTCTAATCCTAATTGTTGGTTTAGTTGCGTAAACTTAACTGTTGGTTTTGTCGCTTAAAGCCAACTGTTGGTTTAGTTGCCCAAACCTAACTGTTGGTTTAGTTGCCCAAACCTAACTGTGAGAAGGTTCCTCCTGGACGAAGCCGTTTAATTTAACTCTCAACCACATTGATGCATTTCTACTTTAAAATGTTGACGTCTTCTCAAGGAGTTTGGACCCATCGAGGGTCTGAGGTCAACAAAATCACATCGGAGTCACCGCATCCTGTCTTTTCCCTTGTCAGAGCATTGATTGCCGTCAGAGGTTTTTTATATATATATATATATATATATATATATATATATATATATATATATATATATATATATATATATATATATATATATATATATATGAAGATGACCCACTTGAGCTTTACTTCACTTCATTCCTCATCGAGATATGTCCCATGATGCACTTTGACTCGTTCCAACTCTTCTACATTACATTTATATTCCGCTGATCTGCAACAGCAAATACTAGTCAAGGACCGTGTTGTTGTACTTTTCATCAACGTAATGAGGACGCCGGGTTATTTTCCTCCAGTTTCCAACGCGCGGCAGCCAAAGCATTAATAAGCGTCGGTTATGTTTTGGGCTGTCAGAGAGGAGATCACGGTCTCGGTTAAACGCTACCAGACGCGCTGCGTTGACTCTCATTAGCGTTTAACTGAAACCGTGATCTCCCTCCAACCCCGACCGAGCTCGCCTTTGTCGCCTTCGCGGCTCCGAACAATAATCCAGGCGGCAAATGATGAGTCTCTGGGAAGAAAAAAAAATGCACGAGGCAAAACGAAATATAGAGAGATTAAAACGCAGTTTTCCAGGAGACAGGGTCGCCCATTCAGACGGAGAGCCGACCCTCGGTTTGACCCGCATCGCTGGAAGTGTTCGTGCTAATTTAATGTCGGAGAAAGACTTCAGTCAGGTATGCGGCTAAAAAAACTAAGAACACTCCAAAAAAATATGCAGCGAATAAATCAAACGCTTGTGAATCTGAACGTTGGATTAAGTTCAACATCTATTTCCTCCATGTTTTTATTGCTCGATGTGTATAAATGAGGTCATGAATGTATATGTGATGAAAGAGTGAAGTTATATAAATGAGGTCATGAATTTGTTGTGAACAAACGTCTTTAAAGAGATGTTTAGTCACATGACATCAGGATGAAGACTCTACAGGTGAAGAGGCTCAACATAGATATCTCCATGACGCGTCATCACTCGCATGAAGAGGATTTATTGTGTTATGAAGTTTTATGAAATGTTGTGTTTAAATATGCAAATGAGGCGTTATGTTCTGGCGAATGTGGCGAGAAGTGAACAAACAAAGTAATAAAATAAATGTTTTCTTTCCTCCAGAAGTAAAGAATACGTTCTGGAAGAAAAATAGACACAAAATATGTTTAAAAAAAAATTAAATTAAAACACTTTTATAGTTACTAATGAGCTCTAACAAGCTTTTTTGTTTCTGTTTAATCTGATTTATCGTCTCCTTGAATGATCTAATAAATGAAACATGTCCTGCAAAAGTATGACACACACACATTTTGAAAGGCCTCACAGCGTCGCGCTCGTCCAACACCAGTCGGGGCCTTTTCAACATATTTTCCACAAACATGAACATCATGAACTCGGTGACTTTCACTCTGAATCTTCACACAAAATATATATATTTTCCGTTTCTCTTCCATCCTTATGAGCAGAACATCTGCCTGGAGGCTCTCGCCCGGTAACCGTCTGACCCGCGCGACCGCGCGCTCTTTGTTTATTTGGTTCCGTTCGCTCGTCAATTAGCGGCGGTGGAAAACCTCCCCGAGCCGCTCAGGCGGAGCGGAGGTGAGAAACGCTGCAGCGCTGTGATTGGATGAGAGGAGGCGGCCATCTGCTGACGGATGTCTTGTGCTCCCATCTTCCCTTTTATTGTTCTTCTTACCAGTATTCTTTCTCACACACACACACACACACACACACACACGGTTGTCCTTGAGCTTGTTTCTAAATGTGATGACCGCCCACGTCTCTAAATCTGCAGGTACTGCTTTCCCTTCGGCCGACCAGACGGGGCCCTGAAGGCGACGCTGTCGCTGCAGGAACGGGTACGCCGACACGATTCAACCTTTTTGAAACCCGTAGAGCCTCGTGGGGGTATGAACCACAAATGAGTTAAAATATATATATTTTCAAAAAAAAACCAACGCTTTTATATCATATTTTGATGATAACGATGAACATCCAGCATTATCTAAGAGGGATTACCCCAAAAATGTCTTTTGTATGATTTAGGCCCTTAACAACATAACACACACTAATAACACAACTTTATGGCCTAAATCACAATAAAACAAAGCATTGAGGTGTTGCGAAGGATTTTCAATCAAAGAACTGTCATTTGGTTAAAAAATGTTTAAAAAAAATAATTTTTCATTATCTCACTGAGGCATGCTGGGACTTCAAATTTGCATAAGCTCTTACTGTATGATGTGTTTTTAGAAACATGGGTGTTACATGAAAGGCAGAGGAAGCAGATATGTGAGACAGAGCGGAAAAAAAGCCATTTTGTGATAAGTAGTAATAAAGAGTTCATAAGGATTTTTATTGCTTTGTTAAACTCCCACAAGCCAGCTAGTGTCTAATTTAATAAATAACTATTTATAGTGAACAAAAAGTCTGCACAGGTGGAAATATAGCGTTCCAGACATTTCTATTAAACTGTTTTTCATCAGTGTCCTAACACTATAAAAGTTGTGTAATTTTCCGCTGTATAATAACAATGTAATAACACATCGTTCCAGCGCACAACAAACAAAAGGAAAACAAAATGCAAAAAGCGTTTCAGTCGAAGCCCGCTAACGTTAGCCTAGCACTAACGTTAGCTTAGCGGCGACGCGTACGATAGCTTTCGGGTTAAACCGGCCTGTGTTCCACGTGACGGAGTTCTTCGGCGCCGTGTGGTTTCAGGTCCTGATGAAGGACATCACCACGCCGGTGCCTCCCGAGGAGATGAAGAGGCTGGTGCAGAAGTGTCTGGAGAACGCGGCGCAAATCAACTACAGTCAGCTGATGGAGTACGCGCAGATCAAAGGTGAGCGCTCCCTCGCTCCACGCCGGGGGTTTTGTTTCCGTCGCTGTGAGGAGAAAACCACAGAAGAAGAAGAGAGGAATCCAGGTGTTTCTAAGCGGTAGTTACGAAGAGGACTGTTGTGTTGGTTCTGGCGCCCTCTGTGGACTAAAGAGGTAGTGTCTCTGAGTAACAGACCACACTGAGACTAGAGAGGACCAGGACTACACTGAGACTAGAGAGGACCAGGACTACACTGAGACTAGAGAGGACCAGGACTACACTGAGACTAGAGAGGACCAGGACTACACTGAGACTAGAGAGGACCAGGACTACACTGAGACTAGAGAGGACCAGGACTACACTGAGACTATGGAGGACCAGGACTACACTGAGACTATGGAGGACCAGGACTACACTGAGACTATAGAGGACCAGGACTACACTGAGACTAGAGAGGACCAGGACTACGCTGAGACTAGAGAGGACCAGGACTACACTGAGACTAGAGAGGACCAGGACTACACTGAGACTAGAGAGGACCAGGACTACACTGAGACTAGAGAGGACCAGGACTACACTGAGACTAGAGAGGACCAGGACTACGCTGAGACTAGAGAGGACCAGGACTACACTGAGACCGGTTCCTCACAGTTGGTCCTGAGGTCACTGGACGTCATTGAAGGTTCCTCCTCTGAGGAGCAGCATTAACTTCCTCTTTGCTTCCACCATCTTTGTTCCTGGTGTTCGGGCCTTCAGTGGACCCTCAGGCCGCTCCGGAGAAGCGCCTGGAGGACCTGATGAGGCTGGGAGAGCTGAGCATGGAGGTCCTGCAGCAGAACGACGAGCACCACTCAGAGGTACGCGGCCGGGTTCTCTCGAGGAAAAAAAACGGTCTCTACTGCGTCATGAAGCTGGGGCTTTTATTGTGAAAGGTCAGGACGGGAGTAAAGCTAAATATCGTATGTTCACGCTCTGGTCTTCGGAGCAATGCATGATGGGATACGCTGCTCGTTTTCGTGACCATCGTGAACATTGTGCATTATTTTTACTCGACGTTGCATTATGGGAAAGCTTGAGTCCACAATACATCTCCTCTTCATCATCTCATCTTCATCCTCTCATCTTTATTATTATCTCATCTTCATCATCTGATCTTCAGCTTCTCATCTTCATCATCTCATCGTCATCCTCTCATCTTTATTATCATCTGATCTTCATCATCTGATCTTCATCTTCTCATCTTCATCGTCTCATCCTCTCCTCTTCATCATCTCATCCTCTCCTCTTCATCATCTCCTCCCCCACGCCGTGTAGAGATGATCACTCAGCGGTTGAGACTCGGTGGTTTGATGTCGCTTCTGTTTCTGAACTATTAATAACACGCTGCCATGGCAACCGCTTCAGACGTGATGTTGACGAGTTAGAGGCACACACACACTGACACACACACACACACTGACACACAACCACACACTGACACACAACCACACACACTGACAGACACACAACCACACACACTGACAGACACACAACCACACACATTGACACACACACACACTGACAGACACACAACCACACACACACTGACAGACACACACAAACACACACACACACAACCACACACACTGACACTCACAGACAGAAATACAATCACAGACACACACTGACACACAGACAGACACACACACATACCGACACATACAGACACACGTGCACACACAGAAACACAAACACACATAACAACACACACACACACTCATAGACGCAGGCACACACAGAAACACACACAATGACAGACACACACACACACACACACACACACACACACACAGACACACTGACACACACATAACAACACACACACATTGACACACACACACATAACGACACACACATACCGACACCCACATTCACACACTCAGACACACACAGACAGAAACACACACACACTCACATTCACACACACACACAGTGCTGCTGGGGTCAGGCTCTCGGTCTCGCCGCCATCTTTGCGTCCAGAAAGAAGAAGAAACTTTCTTCCAGATTGTGACGTTCTTTGTGTTTCTGCTGCGTTGCACCGCGGGAAGGGAAGAGAGGTGAGTGACTTCTCTCCTCTGAACGCTGCATGTTGTTGTTTCATGTCTCAATTATTGTGTTTCTTTTTTTAAAGCTTGTGTTTTCTTTTCAAGCAATGAATTGTGTCCATTTCTATTGGTAAAAAACATCATTTATTAACACAGAACTACATAAAAAATTGAGCAATTATTACAATTATTACGGCATTTTTGGAGGTTTGTCGATATGACAACTAACGGAAGAATTTGAATAATTAATTATAATATATGACGACCGAGACCAATCAACATCGACCGTAACGACAGAAACGTTTAAGATGAGCTTTTATCTGCAGCCGGTGTGTGGACAAATGAGGACGCCATGTTGTTTTTTTGAGAGAATGCAGCTTTAACAAATGTATAGACTTCTATACAACCAGAGGAGTCGTCCCCTGGTGAGGAGAGAGAATGCAGCTTTAACACATGAAGCATAGACTTCTATACAACCAGAGGAGTCGCCCTCTAGTGGTCAGGAGAGGAAATGCAGCTTTAACACATGAATATACTTCTATACAACCAGAGGAGTCGCCCCCTGGTGGTCAGGAGAGAGAATGCAGCTTTAACACATGAATATACTTCTATACAACCAGAGGAGTCGCCCCCTGGTGGTCAGGAGAGAGAATGCAGCTTTAACACATGAATATACTTCTATACAACCAGAGGAGTCGCCCCCTGGTGGTCAGGAGAGAGAATGCAGCTTTAACACATGAATATACTTCTATACAACCAGAGGAGTCGCCCCCTGGTGGTCAGGAGAGAGTTACACTTACATTCGGTCCTTTCTGGCGTCTTCTTCTCTCAACATGAACCTCGCTGCAGACGTTCAGACGCGGGAGGAGGAATGGCCGACCTTGGCGCCACAATGCACGCGTTGGCCCTTTAAGGCGCCGGCGCTCTTTAAATAAAGGAACATTTTAACTGTCAGCTGGATCTCACGACTCTCTTATCCATCGTTGCTTTTCCTCCCTTCATCCGTCCTCATCTCTTGTTTTCTGTCCTCTTTCCTTCCCTTTCTGCGTTCTTCTCCTTCTCCAATTTACCGCTCATCAGTCTTTGTTCTTTATCTGTCTTTGTTCTTCTTCATTCCTTCATCTCGTCGGCTTATTTTTTACCCTTTGTTCTTTGTCTCTCAGTCCTCTTTCCTTCTTCTCCCTTCATTTCAAGCATTTACTTTTTCCAATCTTCACTTCCTTTCCCTCTGTTTTTAACCTCATTTTGACCTTCTTTCAGTCTTTATATTTTTCTCTCTGTTCCTTCTCTTCTTTCTTTATTCCCATTTTTCCCAGATAACTTTTTTTTGTTTACATTTTCTATTTTGTTTATTTATTTGGCATATTTCCTGCCCTCTTTCTTACTTATTCCATCACTCTCTTTATTTCCCCAGGTTCCTTTCTTCCGTTCATTCTTTAATATCTTCTTCCTCTCCCCTAGATGATTGTAATGATTGTTACATTTATTCTCCTTTTCCATTTGTCTCTTTTCCTCCCTCTTTTCTTTTTCTTCCCTTCCTTTTGTTTTCTTCTCTGACTTTCATCCCCCTTTTCTAACTCTCCACTTCAGTCATTCTTCTCTCTTTCATTCTTCTCTAGCTTGTCACTTCTTCTGCCTCTTCTCCCTTACTTTTTTGTTTCTCGCTCTTTCCCTTCTTCTATGTTCTCTCCCTGCCTTTCTCTAATTCTTACCCTTGTCCTTTCTTTCCTCTGCTCGTTCTTGATTTCTTCTAGTCATTCTTTGTTTACTCTTTTACTTCTCTTTTGTTTGTATCTAATTCCCTTTTCTGACCTTTTAAAAAAAAATCTGTTTCACATCCTCACATCTTTACTCCATTCATCTGTTCCTGTAATAGTCCTTTCTTCCACTCTCGTCCTTGCATCTCCTGCTTTCACGCCTCTCTTCTCTCTGACTCCTCTGCTGCGTTCGTGTCTCTTTTGTCTTTCTTGATGGACCGATCTTTACAATCAGCCGTTTATTGAAATTGATTCCCGGAGAAGAAAGAGTAGCGCGGGCTGGTTTAATCCTTGTTGTCAGTAAAAAGGAAACTGAAAAGGCGTCCCGCAAGGCCACGAGTACGAGCCACTTCCCTTTTCTCCCCGCCTCACACCTACAAATACCGACCTCTGTGCATCAGCATGCAATTCAAGGCCGGTTGCACTTTTCTCTCCGATGTCCTTTAGTCGTGAATAGCGGCGGTCACCTGGCCTCTGTTCGCTGGAGATCCACAAGGCTCGCCTGGATGGGTTTTTTATTCCTCCTCCTTTTCAGGTTAAAAGCTGCAGCTGAAGATTTTAATGCATCTGCCTCCATTTATTTAGATTCCTGCAGCTTTTAACGGACCAGTTTTCTTCATCCGTTCAGGATGCCGTTGGACCTTTTACGAGACGTTGGACACACACAGTGCTCACGCGCTGTTTCACAACATTTCATGAAATAGTAGATCTAGTTTAAGACACTGTAATGTCAAATGTGATTTGAATTTTATTGCATAGACATTATAAATAAACTCCAGTAAATAGGAAACAGTGGTGGAGCCGTTTCATTTGTTAAATGACGATCACCTGTGTGTGGTCCGGGTGTTTTAATTGACTGTTGAATGAATATGTATAAATCTGGAAAAATCCAGCTTTTGGTGGTAAAACCACTCTGAAGACAAAGGAACACACACGAGAGGATTTAAAAGCCATCAAACATCTCTTTGAGTTAAATGGAAACAATATGAAAGTCAGATTGGAACTGTTGCCTCCACATGGTTAGCATTAGCACACAGCATGCGGTTAGCATTAGCACGCAGCATGTGGTTAGCATGCAGCTTGTGGTTCACATGTTGTTAGCACACCGCATGTGGTTAGCATGCAACACCTGGCTAGTACAGAGCATGTGGTTAGCACACAGTATGTTGTCAGCATGCAATGTGTAGTTAGCATTAGCACACAGTATGTTGCTAGCACGCAGCATGTAATTAGCATGTAGCTGGTTGGTTTTACATGTTAACACACATGTTCTCTGTTAAAACAGAATTTTTTTGAAGACTCGTGGGTCGGCTTATGTCTTTGACCCAAGACCACTTCCTGTTTGTCCTCCCCGGACGTCGTCTCGTCTCTCTTTGTCTCTCAGGCTTTCTCGTGGTGGCCGGAGCTGATGGCCGAACACGCCGAGGCGTTTCTGTCCCTGTACCGAGCCGACATGGACGGCGCTCTGCAGGTCCAGCCCGTCGACTCCTGGGACAGCTTCCCGCTGTTCCAGCTGCTCAACAACTTCCTGCGACTGGACCGTGAGTTTTGACCTTTGCTCTCCAGGTGACCACATGTTGTCAGACGATCGCCAAAAGTGAACCGTTTATCACAGCCAGAAGCTGTGAAAACCTTCAATAACGTCAGAGTTTCATCTTTCTGACGGGCCTTGAACACATCCTGTGTGACAAACGCTTCTATCAAAATTAGCAGCCAATACGAGGCGTAAAAATTGTATATTTAAAAAAAAAAATTCTACACACCATTTAAAATTTTGCTGGTCGACTCTCTTGCTCTGTTTTTACGTTAAACGCGTGACCTCTTTCATCTCCGACGCCTCGTTACAATCGTTTCTCGCACTTGCAACGAACTCCCCTCTTGTTTCATTTACCGTGCGGAAATGAAGCTGATGATCAAGTTCTCCGCAGAAGGTTTATTGGGATTCAAGTCGCCGGCCAACCGAGTGTCAGAAACAGTTCAGTGCATAATTTCCCGCTGCCTGTAATCACAGCTTCACTCTGCCAGTTTCTGTGGGCTCTGAACCAACAACACGCACACACACACATGCACACACACACACACACACAGAGCTACTTCAGATTCTTCTCCAAATTAAATTCTGTCAGTTTTCTCTCTGGTGGAAAATCAGAAAGTGAAAGATCCAAACTGAATCCAAAAAATGTCTTTCTAGTTTCTCACTCACGTCTCATCCACCCAGAGACCGTCTGTAAGAAGTGCACGTAGTCGCCAAGACGTCACCCTATTGGTTTGTGGACGGACGGTATGAAGGATTGAGTTCGCCATTTTATCCGTCGCCATCTTGGTTTATGGCCTTTGCCATCTTGGTTTCCGGTTGTCGCCATCTTGGTTTCCAGCCTTCACCATGTTGGTTTCTGGCCTTCGCCATGTTGGTTTCTGGCCTTCGCCATGTTGGTTTCTGGCCTTCGCCATGTTGGTTTCTGGCCTTCGCCATGTTGGTTTCTGGCCTTCGCCATGTTGGTTTCTGGCCTTCGCCATGTTGGTTTCTGGCCTTCGCCATGTTGGTTTCTGGCCTTCGCCATGTTGGTTTCTGGCCTTCGCCATCTTGGTTTCTGGCCTTCGCCATCTTGGTTTCTGGCCTTTGCCATCTTGGTTTCTGGCCTTCGCCGTCTTGGTTTCTGGCCTTCGCCATCTTGGTTTCTGGCCGTCGGCTTCTTGGCACCAGAGGGTGGAGCTAAATACAGCTGAATGCTGAATGAGACATTTATAGGCGACCAAAATGTTGCAATTAAATTGGTTTCCCTCATTGAGGTTGCCGCTTGCCTTCACGTCTACAACCTTCACCTTGCGCCACACGTACACACTTAAACTGAGAATATAAATTGAGTTAATTCACCTCCATAGTTTCTTTCTGGGTAATGAAGTCTTAACACCTTCAAATGGAAACACTTTGCAACCGCGTGACTTAAAATAATGAACGTGGCGAAATTGGAATCGTTGTTTGTTGCAACAACAAATTAGTACAAAGATTTACCCGTGGAAGATATATATATATATACAAATAAGAATTAGCTCTGCGATATCCCACTCTCCCCTCTGCTAACAGCCTGACCTTCGTTGTCATGGTCTAAAACGCGACAACAGGTTGTTATTACTAAGAGTGCCAATTAAGAGACGACCAGGCTCGTTAAGAGACAACAAGGCTCATTAAGAGACGAGGTCAACGACACGAGCAGCGGAGGGAGGCGGACAGCTGACCCGTCTACCTGTCCGCTGCTTCATTCGGCTCTTATTTATCTAGCCGGTGGACATGAAACTTAGCTTGTGTGATGATTGGAAGATCATCTGTGGAAAACTGTGTTTTTTAAAAGTGCAGTGATTACTCGGGTTTAACAGGCGTCCTAACAACATCCAACTTAATTCCAGTACGTTTCTGTGCCATTTTAAGCACATTTTTGTACGTTTATCAGGATTATTCTGCATCGCGTTTTCCTTGACCGGGCTCATTTCCGTACCGAACTAAACTTACTTATTTTCAGCGAAATCACAAAACCTAATGGAGCACTTTTTTGCTATGTTTTTTAAGCATTAGCCACGTGTTTAAGAAACTTCAACCTGTAATCCAGGAGAAAACACGGTTCCCCTTTAAATGCACCAGAGGATGCAGTTGAGATACAAAGGGAACATCGTTCAGTAAAAGTCCCAATGAGTGTTTTGGTTGTCAGAAGGTTAATATGTTGATAAGGTTAAAATAACATATTCCTTTATTGCTCCCGCAATCTAAGCGATTACAGCAGCAAACAGGGTAAAGTGCACACAAGATACATATCGTAAAAGTTGGGTTATAAGCCGCTACTACCTTTGGTGGGTGTCCCAGCTAGCTCCCCGCTGTAGCCAGCTAACGCTGCTGCTAGCTACCCGCTGTAGCCAGCTAACGCTGCTGCTAGCTACCCGCTGTAGCCAGCTAACGCTGCTGCTAACTCCTCGTTGTAGCCAGCCAACGCTGTTGCTAGCTCCCCGCTGCTGCTGGGCCCCGCCAGTGACCAAGTCGGGCGTCGAGTTGGGGCTGGTCCCGCTACCTTCGTTGTTGTTTTAGCTTAGCAGTAGCGCTAGCGGGGACAACCACCAAAGGTAGTAGCGGCCTATAACCCGACTTTTACAGTGGTAAAATAAATTTTAAAAAACAAGTAATATACATAATTAACTGTAAAACAATCTACAGTAATTGATACTATATTTTATAAATATATATATTTCACCAAGATTTACAGAAAAAACAACATAGCCGCTTAAATAGAGTGTGCCTGTATAATAAATGAAAGGATTTGAAAGATTCTCTTTGGTCGTTAGTGGATCTGGACGTCAGGAGGTGTCACGTGATCCTCCATCCTGTCAGTTCCCTTCAAAGTAAATCAACAAACTTTATTGAAGTAGCACAAACTGAAGAGTTGACCCCGAGGGCTTCACATGGAAGAAAAGTCAGTCAAACTGCTCTGAACACTCGTGTTCCCACAAGAGGTGGAAGATGAAAATAAAACGATAAACTTGGAGGTGACATTTCATCATTTCCTCGCAAACCTCCTGGAATCCTTTTTTCCCATCCATTTTGTTGGATTTATGAATGACAAACCCATGTTTCTGGAACACATCCACACCCACTTATGTTCGTAATGTGCTTTTCTACATCTCGAGGTCACAACGGTGCGAAAGAAACAACAACAACAACCTGAAAAGAGATGTTTGAGACTTCAGATGGAAAAGCGCTTCGCTGTCGTTCAGGTTGAAGCGTCTCGCTGTTCAGATCCCGCTTGACTGCTGGAGAGAAGAGAGAGGAAAAAAATAAAAAGAAGAAGTCTCATTGTTTCCTCCCTCCGAAAAAGCCCTCTGCCGGCTCCGAGGTTTTGTCTCGGCGCCAAGCGGAGATTTGGCGAGATGCGAGGCGTTATTTAACATGGCCGATGCCAAAGTACCTCGAGTACAGTAACAGGCGGGCGGGCGGGTAGACGGGCGGCCCAAGGGCAACACACAGCGCTTCATTACACACAAACCTCTCTCTTTGTGCCGCGCATCTTTTATTCTTTCTTTTTTCTTCTCTTTTTCTAATTGCCATTCTCCGTTAATGCCGTAATTATTCCAAGTGTCACAACATTAGTCGACTTAAGTTGAAGCGTAACGAGGCAACGAGACAGAAGCCCGATTGCAGAACTGGCGAGATCGTAGTTTTGACTGTTTGCACAAATGAGGTCTTCCCTTCTTTTCTTTTTTATAATTACGTCTGAAGAGAGAGTCATTCGAGTTCACAGACTCGAATGATGAAGTTTATTCCTCTAAACCTTCATGAACAATTGTTTGCAGCATTCTTTATCAAAACCTCCACGGCGAAAGCCGATCTCGGATGACTCGAGATAGATATATAAATATATATATCCATATCTACATATATATACACATGCATACATCTCGGCGACTCTCGGAGCATCATCTTCGACGAGCGTATTATCTCCCCGTCGTTCGCTAGATTATTTAAATGCTCACTTGATTGTCAGCGCGTGGCGGCGGGCGGCCTGCGAGGGAGGCGGGTTCTCGGCTCTCCGGAGGCCAAAAGGCTAGTGTTAATCATGGCGGAGCGGAGCGAGAGAAGGAATTAAAACTAATGAAGCCCGGAGAGACCCGCCGGCTCGCTTCCCAGCCCCGGCGCTGTCTGTCTTTGTCTCGGCTCGCTGTGGACCGCCGGCGTCTCCCGGGACGAAGCGTCTGTCTGTTTCACTGTGTCTCTCTCGCACCTACAAGGCCGGGTTACGCGCTATCAGGACACACCTGTGCAGTCGAAGGCCATCGGTTTAAGGACGAGTTCCCACCTCTTTGGAAGATGTTGAGGTCTGCTCTTGACATCTCATGCGCACCAAGCCCAACCCGCGCCTATTCTCGGACAGTTTTATAAAAATATTTCCGTATTTATCCACCGTAACGTTTCGCTAAACCCTTGATAAGTGCTAGTATCCCTAACAGACTCATCCCCGTAACAGTACGGGCTTGAGGGAATCTAACAGAGCAAAACAAATCATTCAGTTCCTCCTTTTAGTACCTGTCAATTCACAAAACGGCGTTTACGAGTCCCTTGTCCTCCCTGGTCCGCCAACATTTCTAAAACCACGTCGTACATCACATGCAGAAGCTGCTGAACATTTCAATACCCAGCATGTTCCAATCAGACCAGTATTTTTTCGAATTTCTTTAACTGAACAACACAGTTTTTTGACTGAAACTGCTTCCTAACATGCCAATGCTTTGTTTTATTGTGATGTTTGTTACACATTCTGATTCTTTAGGTCCTAATCTTTCCAAAACAGTGCCTTATTAGTATGTGGGCTGTTGTTAAGACCCTGAACCATACAGTTAGGGTTAGGAGGTATTTTTGGGGAATTTTGCTCAGATCATGCTGGATGTTCATAGTTATGATCAAAATATGCTATAAAAGTGTTTTTTGTGTGTGGAAAATATACATTTTATTCCAAAGAAATTCTGATTCTGAAATTTTCAAAGACATCACTGGAAGATTTCCAGATTCTCTCAAATCAAAACCCCAAAACACTTTTGCTGTCTGGTTTCTCCGTCATCGTTTGAATTGGTTTCCCACCTGCGCTCCTTTCCCACAGCGCACCTGTGCAACGGGACGTTCCACAAACACCTGCAGGACCTGTTCGTGCCCCTGGTGGTGCGCTACATCGACCTGATGGAGTCGTCCATCGCCCAGTCCATCCACCGCGGCTTCGAGCAGGAGACCTGGCAGTCCGTCAAGTAAGAGTCCGCCCACCGGTTCCTCACGATCCGCCGCGAGAGAGATCGCCGTTTAGGATTTATTTGTCTCAGTCAACACCAGCGTCGTCAAACCACCGTCACACTGTTTGAATACAGTTCAACGTTCGCAAAACAAGTTGGCGTTCACGTTACACAATAAACCGTTTGGAGCTTGTCACAGACTTGTCTCGGACTAGAGGTCTAGAGGCCTCGACTATCGGACAAGAGGTCTCGACTATCGGACTGTAGGACTAGAGGGCTCAACTAGAGGACTAGAGGTCTTGACAATAGGACTAGAAGTCTTGACGAGTGGTCTAGAGGTCTTGACTATCGGACTATAGGACTAGAGGGCTCAACTAGAGGACTAGAGGTCTTGACTATAGGACTAGAGGTCTTGACTATAGGACTAGAGGTCTTGACTATAGGACTAGAGGTCTTGACTATAGGACTAGAGGTCTTGACTATAGGACTAGAGGTCTTGACTACAGGACTAGAAGTCTTGACGAGTGGTCTAGAGGTCTTGACTATCGGACTATAGGACAAGAGGGCTCAACTAGAGGACTAGAGGTCTTGACTAGAGGACTATAGGACTAGAGGTCTTGACTATAGGACTAGAAGTCTTGACTAGTGGTCTAGAAGTCTTGACTAGTGGTCTAGAGGTCTTGACTACAGGACTAGAGGTCTTGACTACAGGACTAGAGGTCTTGACTACAGGACTAGAGGTCTTGACTACAGGACTAGAGGTCTTGAATATCGGACTAGAGGTCTTGACTAGAGAACTAGAGGTCTTGACTATCGGACTATCAGACTATAGGACTAGAGGTCTCAACTATCGGTCTAGAAGTCTCGACTAGAGGACTAGAGGTCTTGACTATGAGACTAGAGGTCTTCACTATCAGACTCGAGGACTAGAGGTCTTGACTATCAGACTCGAGGACTAGAGGTCTTGACTATCAGACTTGTAAACAAGCCTATAAAATAATGACATAAATAATATTCATGGCATTTAAAGACGGTATTCACTTTTTTTTCCTTTCGGCTAAAATACAAACAAAGTCGCAAATGACAACAATGAAAGCACAAAAAGATTATTGATCAACAACATTTGAAAGCGCTGCAGGTGAGTCGCGGCGTCGCGCGCAGGAAGTCGCCAGAGTTGTCGCTCTGACGCGACTCTCCTCCTCCTGTGCGATCACCTCGGTGACTTCCATCTCTCTTTGTCACCTTTGTGTCACCTTTTGTTGGTCCTCGGCGCCGCCGGGTTTTGTTGAGGTGCGAGATGCGGGACAAAGAACCAGCCGAGCGCCGTCCTGAGCGGCGCTCGGCTGGTTAAATGCGGCGCTCCGGCATCAAGGCCACGCGCGGCCGGAACAATGCCGGCGCTGCACTCCAAAACAAAAACGCACGGCCTGAAAGGAAGCGGCGTGAACACAAGAGAGCAGCGACTCTTCTGTCTTTTGATGCTGTTTGCTGCTGAGCAGAGACTGCAGGCAGAGCAAGCGGCTGCTCTACGTCGCTGCTCCTGCTCTGTGGTCACGTCTCTGTTTCCTCTCTCTCTCTTCCTCTCTCTCTTTGACGTCGTTCCCTCTGACCTGCGCCGTTGACTTGGACCCGGCAGGTCGCTGACTAACAATCTAGCGAGCGTTCCTCTTCCCAAAGTCCTAACGCTGCCGCAGATGCCCAGCTTCACGACCCCGGCCTGGATGGGACCGCTGTGTGACACCACGTATGTACGAGGGAGGGGGGGGGGTGGACTAGGGTTTAGAGGTCTGGACTAGAGATCTTGACTAGAGGACTGTACTAGAAGCCTGGACTAAAGGACTAGAGGTCTGGACTCAAGGTCTAGAGGTCTCTACGAGAGATCTAGAGGTATCGACTAGAGGACTAAAAGTCTTGACTAGAGATCTCAACTATCAGACTAGAGGTCTGAACTATCGGACTAGAGGCCTAGAAGTCTGGACTAGAGGCCTAGAGGTCTGGACTAGAGGCCTCGAGGTCTGGACTAAAGGTCTGGACAAGAGAGGTCTGGACAAGAGGACTAGATGTCTCGAGGTCTGGACTAGAAGCCTAGAGGTCTGGACTAGATGTCTAGATGTTTGGACTAGAGGCCTAAAGGTCTGGACTAGAGGCCTAAAGGTCTGGACTAGAGGCCTAGAGGTCTGGACTGGAGGCCTAGAGGTCTGGACTGGAGGCCTAGAGGTCTGGACTGGAGGCCTAGAGGTCTGGACTGGAGGCCTAGAGGTCTGGACTGGAGGCCTAGAGGTTTGGACTGGAGGCCTAGAGGTTTGGACTGGAGGCCTAGAGGTTTGGACTGGAGGCCTAGAGGTCTGGACTGGAGGCCTAGAGGTCTGGACTGGAGGCCTAGAGGTCTGGACTCGAGGCCTAGAGGTCTGGACTCGAGGCCTAGAGGACTAGATGTCTAGAGGTCTGGACTAGAGGCCTAGAGGTCTGGACTAGAGGCCTAGAGGTCTGGACTGGAGGACTAGAGGTCTGGACTCGAGGCCTAGAGGACTAGATGTCTAGAGGTCTGGACTAGAGGCCTAGAGGTCTGGACTAGAGGCCTAAAGGTCTGGACTAGAGGACTAGAGGCCTAGAGGTCTGGACTGGAGGACTAGAGGTCTGGACTAGAGGCCTAGAGGTCTGGACTAGAGGCCTAGAGGTCTGGACTAGAGGTCTGGACTAGTCTGGTTTCAATCCGTTGGTCAACATGTTGTGTTCAGGCGTGCGTCCCCGTCGCTCGGCGGTCTGCATGTCTGTCAGAGTCCCTGAAGACCAACTGTTACGTCTCGAGACCTTTCTTCCTTACCCCGCATGTAGCATGTAGCATGTAGCACGCAGCACGTAGCATGCAGCCCTGCTCGCGTCCTGTGCATCGTTGTGTTCCTGCATTCTCGTCATGTCCCCACGTGAAGAGCGTCGCTGTGATAATAATGAACGCCAAGGCCTCCATCTTCTGTTGCAGCCTGCAGGGGATAAATCTACCGGACGTCTTGTAAGTGGAGAAGACGTTTGATATCGATATGATTGATATGTGATTTCAAATGCTGTCCAGGAATTCAATTTTGCATTTCAGCCTCTGAAAAACATTTTCATGAGTCTATTTAAAGTGTCAAATCACAATAGGGAACTTGAGATGGTTGTTTTGCTTCAAATTACGGAAAAATAGATGCACAAAAACAAAAGATATATATCTTTTAAAGATCTCCATAATCTGAAAAATGAACATATGTTGAATCTTCACTCACAAATTGTGAAGATTTGCTCTGGAGGAAACCGGAAGTTTGATGGACATTTAAAGACATTTTTTCCACTAAATCGTGAGTCTTTAAAAGTGTCATTTCAAGACGTTCTTGTTAAGAACTTCCAAAATGTTCTTCTCATCCATGAAGACAAAGCAGCACATAATTAAAAACAAACATTCTCTCACCATTGCGTTGACGCGTTAATCTGCCCTGCCCTAAAAATATATATATATATATGTATCGCAACCAAATTCTGAATCAAATCATGTAAAATAACACAAGTATGAGAACTCATTTGCGGTTCTTTTGGCGACTTCAACACGGGGAACAAGAGGTGCAGAAGGAACCGACGACCCCCTCGGGTCCATCCGGCTTCACAGGTTGGTGTCCGGCGGTCTGCAGCGGAACAGGCGGCGGCGGCCATGTTGGGGCCAGGAGGCCGGTGGCGTTTCTTTAAAAAAAAAAAAAAAAAAAAGGCTCCTTGCTCCGACTCCCCCGGCCTTTTCCCAGTTCCTCCGCCTCCCTCCTCCACTTGGCCCTCCTCGATCCAACGAGGGAGGAGGAGAGGAAGAGGGAAAAAAAAGAGAAGAAGAAGAAGAAAAGCTGGCACTTCATTAGCGAGCACAGACGGGCGAGTGGGATCGGCCCGTTCCCCGGGGAGCCGGGCGGCGCGCTCGGAGGAGAGCGCCGCTAATTAGACATGAGGGGTGGGGGAGGGGGGTGGAGGGGGGGAGTCGCTTAATTGCACCGCGGCGTTTATTCCTGAGCGCCACTTGTTAAGGTAACAGTCTTTTAAAGGCGAAGTGAGAAAAGTGAGGGAGCGAGTGGCGCTTGTTTTAACCCCCTCACACACAGACAGACACACACACACACACACACACACACACACTCGTCATTCTAGCCGGGCCGCTGTACACTTGGATGTCGGTGGCGACGAGGCGTTGCCATGTGTTGCTGTGTGGCCCGTTCTTCGGGGAGACGTCCATCTGTCTCAGAACCACCTGAAACCTGTTGAAGACCCCGAATGCACCCAGTGTGGTGCGTTCGCTGTCGCCTCCGGCTGTAGGAAACATTTCTCCCTCTCTTCCTCAGCGATGATGACACAGTTTAGTGTTGAGCTGCAGATGAACGCTGATGGAAGGATGCGATGAAGTGAGGTGAATTCCTTACATTGAAAATGTTCAATGAGACTTCATTGTTTGGGTTCTGCACGTTTCTTAATAATAATAATAATAATAATAATAATACATATAGTGTGAAGCCTCGGGTGTCGGAGCGTTCTTGAACGCACCGACACGGCGTTTTCTTAATGGATTCAGACCTCAAAACGTTAATGTCTCTGTTCATGACGTTCATTTATGCTGAGTTTTAAATAATGAATCTGCTTTTAAAAGAAAGAGGCTCAAAATATCAGCAGCATACAAACAGCTATATGAATGTTTATTCTTTTAATCAAGCTATTGTCTCTTATTCATTTGAGTCATTTAAGGTTTACTGTAAGCTTTGAATCCTCATTGTTAGTTTAAATACTACATTTTATCACTTTTTACTGTTTACACACACACTTCACACAATGTTTGCTCATGGACATTTGGTTTAAAGTCATGGAAATCTGGATAAAAGTTATGGAAACTTGGTTTAAAGTCATGGAAATCCATTGTTCATCATGTGTATGAACCATGTCTTGAATATTGACGGATGGTTTTAGAAAAAGGCCGATTGGTAAATTACAAGACTTCTTTAAAAGTCTGTAGAGATCTTCACGGTTTCCCCCAAACGTACCAAAAGCAGAGTTTGGTGGAAACCCCGAACGCCTCTGCGTTGTGGGCGTGGTCTTTGTGGCGTTGTGGGCGTGGTCTTTGGCGGCGCAGCGCTAGCTTAACCCTCTCCGTCGCTCCCCGCAGCAACGGCTCGGCCACGTCGGAGGACTTGTTCTGGAAGCTGGACGCGCTGCAGATGTTCGTGATGGACCTCCACTGGCCGGAGCCCGAGTTCGCCAAACATCTGGAGCAGAGACTCAAACTGATGGCCAGCGACATGATGGAGGCCTGCGTCAAGAGGTCAGACGGTTATTGTATCGTCTTGTATTGTATTTCAACATACTTCTAAACTAAATGTAATTACATTTACATTTATTTTGTAATCTAACACAAACATTCACATTTATCCGTCTCAGTTTTCCAGAAAATACTTACAATTTTTCCGGCATTTTTTTTTTTAAAACTACAATTTAAACAAAACTTTTTTTTTTCCCCCACAGAACAAAATCTGCCTTTGATTCCAAAATGCAGAAAGCGAGCCGGTCAACGGACTTCCGGGTGGCGCTGTCGGTGTGCACCATGTTCAACGTGCTGATGGACGCCAAGAAGCAGTGCTCCAAACTCTGCGTGCTGGACACCGGTCAGGAGGTAGGCTGGCGGTCACGTGACCTCTCTGCTGCGCGCAGACACACACGCGTCCGTCTGAAGACTCAAAACCGAAAGAAAACGGCGACTGAGCGCTGGTTACCGTTTACAATGTCACGTAAAGTTGTGTTAAAAGGTCTGAGCGGGCGTTGTTCATTCACGGCAGCGAGGTTGTCACGTCGCATTGTTACATTGTCGCGTTGTCAGATTTTTACATTGTTGCATTGTTACGTTGTTACATTTTTGCATTGTTAGATTGTTGCCTTGTTACATTGTTGCATTTTTACACTGTTGCATTTTTGCATTGTTACATTGTTTTGTTGTTGCATTATTACCTTGTTGCATTGTTTTGTTGTTATATTGTTACGTTGTTAGATTGTTACGTTGTTGCGATGTTATGTCACATTATTATGTAAACATCGAATCACAATCTGTCGCTACCGCCTTAGCGCTCGTTACCTAAAGTTTTCACGTAAAACTACGTAAGAAAGGCCCAGAGGGACAACTTTAGGTCAAATGTTGGCGTCACGTCTGTTATTTAATCATCAAGCCGCCATCTTTACTCTCACCTGTGCTGTTCCCACTACGACGAGACAAAACGTCTCTTGTGAATCATCATCACAGGCAACAGTGTTATGATTACTAAATCCTGCGATCTGCGTACGATCATCACCGTGAGCCGCTTCTTTTGGCTCAGGGAAGTCTGCAGGCAACGTCATTCTGTCGACTGGCCGATGAGTAACTTCCCTGTAAGCAGCCCTCATCTCTGATTGGTGCTTTGCGGTAAATACTTTACTCCCGCCTCTTGTGATTAAATCCCCTTTTTAGTCGCAGCAACGAACCGATTGTGATCGGAAATCACGAAACGTCGGCGCGACGGAGCATTGATCTCGGTTTCACACGAGAACTCGTCTGAACCGAGGAGGAACTGAACAAAGTGGTTTGTCTTGATAGCAGACTCAGGCGCTGAGGGTCTTTGTTCGCTCGTCCCCTTCACAGAGCCGCTCCTCGCGCATTGAATGCGTCATCGGCTCCTATAAAAAGAAACTCGGCCGTCTTTTTATTCCAGCCTTCAGAGGCCGGTCGAGTCGGCCTCTGAAGTCGGCTTCCCTCCAGACATCCGCCGTTCAGGTGCATTTGTGTTTCGCTCCGAGCCGCTGAATGGGGCGGCGGCCTTGGCGTTCGCTAAGAGCCGACCCCCCCCCCCCTCCTTCCCTTTGGCCGCAGACGGTCTTGACAGAGAGCTAAGCTCGCCGCTCTGTTGACCTTCAGCTGCCACCAAGCCGCCGCTCCACAACACAGTCGCTCCATTTTCATCGCCGCCGCCACTCGCTGAACACCTGCCGGCAGCGAGCCGCACGAGCCGCTCGGGTGACTGACCGGCTGGAGGGTCGTACCGGCATGCCTGGCACAGCGGGCCGTCCTCCTTTATAGATTTAGAGGCGGCTGCAACCAATGGAGCCCCGGCAGAAGAACGCATGAGGCGTTCAGGTGCACCTCATAAACTCTGGAAAAACTCAAGCTGTTGTTGTAAATTACCCTCCTGCATCTTTTTCTATGTTGCAGTTCGTTCTGAAGTGAGAAATACATTTTTTAAACATGAGCATAAAGTGTGGTGCCGATCCCCAAAAAATATAAATGTCACTCTTCATGTCGCTCCTCCATTTTCATGACAGGCTGTCAGGTCATGAAACACAATTATCCGTTGACGCCATCGTTGAACAACAGCACAGGCGACAGGATGTTATTTTTTTTTGTTATGTCACTGACTTGTCTGACTGTGTGCCCTCTCTTCCTTTCCTCGTGTCCTCGTGTCCTCGTGTCCTCGTGTCCTGCACGTCATTGTTTGAAACCCAGACTGACAAGCAATGGGTAAGTCCCGCCTCTCAGGCTTTTGGTTTTTATCCTTTCACACATCACATATTTATATAATATACTCAGTATATATGTATCATATACGATGAAATATCATGCTTTATAATTATCATGTACATTATATATTAGGAGTAATACATTGTATCATTTTACGACTGCACAGCATCACATCGTCGTCATCAGGTGTTTTTCAGATTAGAACATTTTCATGAAAACATACAGTGATACGAAGGCTAAATAATCTGCTCTGGTGTCAAGCCTTGTTTCATAAAAGTCTTATTCTGGGTGTTTTAAACACGTACGTTCTTAACTTGTACGTTTTTACGTTTTAAACTTGTACGTTTTTACGTTTTAAACTTGTACGTTTTTACATTTTAAACTTGCACGTTTTTTCTGATTTGAACACGTAGGTTTTTACGTTTTGAACACGTACATTTTTACGTTTTAAACTTGTACGTTTTTACATTTTAAACTTGTACGTTTTTACGTTTTAAACTTGCATGTTTTTACGTTTTAAATTTGTACGTTTTTACATTTTAAACTTGTACGTTTTTACGATTTGAACAGGTACGTTTTTACGTTTTAAACTTGCATGTTTTTACGTTTTAAACTTGTACGTTTTTTACGTTTTGAACACGTGGGTTTTTACATTTTGATTCAGATTCTTTATTTTTACTTCACGTCAAAGACCAAAGCGACGTCTTCTGCTGCTGCTGCTGCTGCTGCTGCTGCTGCTGCTGCTTCTCCCTTTGTGGGCGTGAAGAGGTGACAGCAGCAGCGTTAATTGCCGCGAGGAGAGAGAAAGAACAGATAAGCTCTCCAGATTTAGCGAATAAGATTGGCGGCGCTGAAAGAGGAGGCCATTTTGCGGAGACTTTGGCGCAAAAGGGGGAGGAAAAAAAACAAAATTAGGGCTGGCGGCGGTGACCTCCCTGGACCCACAATTTGTCAGCGATCTGTGCGCTTTGTTGATTGAAATTTTTAATTTGGGTGTTCTTTAGACGGCCAGTGAAAGGGCATTGTTGCCAAGAGATGAACTCCCCCGCTGCTGCTGCCATTCAGCGGCAGCCCAGCCTTTTTTTATTCCTCTCCTTCCTTCAAGGGAAAAAGGTGCCATGAATATGTTTTAGCTGGGGCAGGGGAGGGGTGGAGGGAAGGGGGGAAGGGGGGACATGAAATGGCGGATTAATTGAATCTGGTGTGAGCCTTTGGTCCTCGCAGCTGGACCGACGCTTTAGAGAAATACAAGGCTGCTCTAATTGTAGGGAGACGCACAAAAAAGTATCCTTCAGATTCCTTCGCTTTTCCAGCGCGGACGGGAATGTCATTCAGCCGCATAATGGTCCTATTAGCTGCTTAACTCAGCGCAGTGTGTGTGTGTGTGTGTGTGTGAGAGAGAGAGTGTGTGTGTGTGTGTGTGACTTGATGTTCATACCGAGTGTTGTAGGTGTTTTTCCTTCCTGTCTTTTACAGCACAGACATCAGCGTTGTTCAGGGAGGCGAGGAGTCATCTTTAGCCTTTGTGTCCTGACAGTTTGCTGAAAATAAAAAAATATTGCTTTCTGTCGCCCCCCCCCCCCCCCCCCTCCCACCTCCCTCTCTCTTTTGTGTGTGTGTGTGTGTGTGTGTGTGTGTGTGTGTGTGTGTGTGTGTGTCTCATGCCCCCCTGCAGCAACAGTACCACTCCAAAATCGATGTTCTGATAGACGAGGCGTTCAAAGACATGATTTCCTCCCTCGTTACGAAGGTAAAATGTCTTTATCTCATTCAGCTCTTTATGTTTCTTTCATATTTCTTTCATATTTATGACATCGGGGAAATGGGGTCAACCTTTTCTCTTTTTATCGCCCTTTACACGTTTCCTTCCGTGTTCACTGTTTATTTTACTCTTTGTGTGCTACGAGTTATGATTTATTATGTTTATTTTAGTTTGAGTCAAAACTAAATAAAAAAATACATAGAATAGAATTATGAAATGTAAATATAGACATATATATTCCTTATATTTTATTCTTTTACTTTATGATTATCATATTATTTTTAATACGTGGTGAAGCTTCTTCGCTCTACATGATGTATTTCTTTCATTTTTATTTTTTATTCTCAAGTATTTCTTTACATTTACATGTAAATTAAATTCATCTCTTCGGGATTATTTTGAGCTTTGAGTTGTACTTAATAAGATAAATAGAAAACATCTGTTGATGTTTTTAAATGAATTAAAACATCTGACTGCACCGACACGTTTCTTTCCTTCTCTTTTAATAAAAAACAACATATTTACAGACATTTATTTGTAATAAAATGCCCCCCCCCTCCTGCAGTTTGCCGGCGTGCTGGACGGCGTCCTCTCCAAGCTCTCCAGATACGATGAAGGGACCTTCTTCTCCTCCATCCTCTCCTTCACAGTGAGTCGCCGCCTTTTTGTCTCGCCTCCTTTCAGCGCTCACGGGGGGGAAACCCGCCGTACGCCGGACTCTGGTGTCATTCTCCTTCTTCCTCTTCCTCTTCCTCTTCCTCCCCCGAAAGGTGAAAGCAGCTGCCAAATACGTGGACGTCCCCGTGAGTCTGTCAACCTGCCCGCCTCTTCTTCTTCCTCTTCTCCTTCTTCTTCATCTTCCTCTTCTTCCTCTTCCTCTTCTTCTTCTTCTTCCCGCCGTCTGTCTCCGTGTCTCTTGTTTCGTCGCTGCTGGAAACGAAGCGGCCTGGAAAAGCGAAGCGGCCGCTCTTCGCATGCCGCCTCTCTCGTGGTGTGTGTGTCTGTGTCTGTGTGTGTGTGTGTGTGTGTGTTTTTTTCCCTCCTAAGTTTGTCATCGCGCCGTGTTAAACATGTGTGAAAGATAAAGAGTTTTTTTTTATTTATTCCGTCTCCATCTCCAGAGCCAAAGATCACACAACAAGCCTAATTAATTGCACTCTTGTCCTTGGAGATGTTGTCGTGCTGAAGTGTCGCTTTGTGGGCGGCGGCGGCGTTCGGGTGTCGAGCGGTTAATGAACGACGGCGATGTGGCAAAGATCAGAGGCTGCGGCGAGCGGAGAGGAGGAGGAGGAGGAGGAGTTAAAGTGTGGAGGTGATGAGGCGTTAACGGTTTGGCGGGTGTTGGAGGTGTGAAGGAGAGAGAGGTTTAATCTCCAGAATTAGATCGCACAAAGACGAGGCGACCCCTCGCTTTCTAAAGTGATTAACGAGCTCAGCATTCACAAAGTACAAGTCCTCTGTGATTTGGGCTTTTTTTACATCTTTTCATATCTCTCTAATATGAATTTTTAAAGCGTCCGCTGGGATTTAAGATATTTAAAATCCGTTTTCCAAACCTCTCAGGCGTCAGTCCAAAACTGAAGCGCCGAACTCTGCGGAGGAACATTAATAGATGAGGAAACAGGAAATGTACTCGTCTTACTTTGAGTAGTTTGGCTGTAAAGTAAATAGTTTACAGCTAAAAGGTTTGAACACGGGACCGACGACGAGCATCCAGTCGACCTGGAGCAGTTCCACTGTCTATGGCCGGGGCTTTTATTGTGAAAGGTCTATGTTCACAGCTTTTATTGTGAAAGGTCTAGAGCAGAAGGATCTGGTCTGAGCTGCAGGAGCAATGAAGTCTGCCATCTTGGTTTTGTGTTGTTGTTCTTAATACTCAAAGTTTTGTACGTTTTTACGTTTTGAACAAATACGTTTTTAAGTTTTTTTAAGTTAACGCTTAAGTTTGGAACGTGTACGTTTTAAAACGTCCACGTTTTTAACGC
>NW_027176218.1:1877500-1927500 GCF_023055335.1 Clinocottus analis | reverse complement strand
ACGGGACATCGAGCCCCCGAGTTGCTCCGAGGCTCTTCCAGAGCAAAAATTGTGTTTGAATACAAAATAAAGCAAATCGTTGTTTTCCTTTTGGGGAAAAATCAAATAGAAAAATATGTTTTTGTTGGTCGAACAAAAATAACATTCTTGGTAAAAAAAAAAATCAATTTATTTTTATTATTTGGTGTCAAAACCAGAATTTGTGTTGAATGTTTAAATGACATCATTCCTGTGTAGCCGAACCCACAATGCCGTGCACACAGGACTGATGCAGACCCACAATGCCGTGCGCCTCCCCCTCCTCCCCCACATATCCATCTGTTTTCACTCTCGTCCTCTAATCAGCTCAATTAAGGAGCGTCTTCGTACTCAATTTCCACCGCTGTTAACGCGGCTGGCGAGGCGACCGTCAGGCAGCTGATTAGCCTCCCGGAGACTCAAATAAACGTTTTATTGAGAAGGAGGAGGAGGAGGAGGAGAAGGGAGAGAGAGAGAGAGGAAGAGGAGGAGGGAAATGAGAAGAAATCACCTCAGGAGCGACACAATATCATCCAGTAATTTCCACATCCTCTAACATCTGTTAACTCAAGAGCGCAAAGCGACTGTCAGCGAGCTGATTAGCACACAACTCGGATTCCAGCGTAGAAATATATTTACTGTGAAGAGGAAGAGGAGGATGAAGAGAAGGAAGAGAAAAAGAGGGTTAAAAAAAAAGCTATGTTACTGATATAAGTGCACATGAAAAACTGCATCGCATGTTAGGATGAAGTTTTGGACGCTGCCCAAAATGTCCACGTTTTTTCTCCCGGTTCCAACGCCGCAGATGTGTTGGATTACTTTGATGAAGACACGGCCTCTGTCCATCACGCTAGGGAGCCAGGAAGTAGCTTAGCGAGACGGCAGCAAAGATGGCAGCAAGACAGCAGGGAGATGTTAGCGAGACGGCAGTCAGATGGCAGCAAGACAGCAGGGAGATAGAAGGGTGATAAAAGGGAGACGGCAGGGAGACAGTAGTGAGACGTTAGTGAGATGGCTGGGAGATGGCAGCGAGATGGCGGGGAGATGGCAGGAAGACAGCAATGAGACGGTAGTAAGACGGCAGCAAGACATCAAGGAGATGTTAGCGAGATGGCAGGGAGATGGCAGGAAAACAGTAGTGAGACAATAGTGAGACGGCAGCGAGACGGCAGTAAGATGGCAGCAAGACAGCAGGGAGATAGAAGGGTGATAAAAGGGAGATGGCAGGAAGACAGTAGTGTGACGGTACTGAGATGGCTGGGAGATGGCAGCCAGACGGCGGGGAGATGGCAGGAAGACGGCAATGAGACGGTAGTAAGACATCAAGGAGATGTTAGCAAAATGGCAGGAAAACAGTAGTGAGACAATAGTGAGATGGCAGGATGACGGTAGTGAGACGGCAGTAAGATGGCAGCAAGACGGCAGTGAGATGGCAGGGAGACGGCAGGAAGATGGCAGGAAGACAGTAGTGAGACGGTAGTGAGACGGCTGGGAGATGGCAGCCAGACGGCGGGGAGATGGCAGGAAGACAGCAATGAGACGGTAGTAAGACGGCAGTAAGATGGCAGCAAGACATCAAGGAGATGTTAGCGCGATGGCACGAAGATAGGAGTGAGACAAAAGGGAGACGGCAGCGAGATGGCAGGGAGATGGCAGTAAGATGACAGGGAGATGGCAGCGAGACAGCAGGAAGATAGTAGTGAGACTAGAATATTTCTACACACACAATTCTTCTACCTCTTCTCCTTTTTCTTCCCCGATCACAAGGTTGAGACGTTTCCAAAGAGCAATTCTTTGTGTTTATTTTTTTTAATTTTTAGTCTGAACAGAAACCAGATGAGGAGCTGTGATTAAAACGTGAATCTTTCCTTCTGAAACCTCGCTGGCGTTGAGTCTCTAGAGAGGGAGAAGAGGAGAGAGAGAGAGAGCGAGAGAGAGAGAGAGAGCTTCATTACTTAACTTGCATTAGCAGCCGGTGTGAAGGAGGTCTCGGGGTCGATCCCACAATGAAGGAATCAAATATTTGCGCGACCCCCGAATGATCACGGACGTGTTTTGGCTTTTGTCAAGTGCATAGAAACAACCTCTGGACTGTGTTTTTTCTCTCCCTCTCTATTAAATCGGAAGGTAATTACAGTTTCTCGTTAAGTCTGCCGCCGGCTCTCGAGGCAGATCTGAATATTCCGGGTCATCGCCGTGTCAGAGCAATTTCCCTGAGCGCTCTCGTTCCACCGGCGACTCAATGGAAGCCGCCTCCATTGTGCGCATTTTACCGGCCGCCAGTGAGGATTGCTCTTCAGGTGAGAGAAAAGGGTGCGTTTGATTTCCCCGCCTGGTGGCGGGGGTGAAAAAACAAAAGGTGCGAAGGAAAAAAGAAGCGTTTAATGAAACAAAGACAACACTTTCTTCTTCTTCTTTTCTCCCTCGAAGGTCGAAGCTCGAGCCGTGAACTCCTCCCGGAGCATTCAGGAGCTTTTCGCATTCAAATTGCCATTTTTTTCTTTTTAAATGAGTAAACGTTTTCACCCACTTTGAGGTTGTTGTTGTTGTTGTTTTTTTTCTTCTTCTGCCGCTTCGACGGGTTGACCTCGTCAGAAGCCGAGCGGCGACCTCCTGACCTCACCTGAAAGAGAACGAGCGCAAAACCGTCCTTGTTTCTCGAGAGATTAACATAATGTTGTGGATATATATATATATATATATATATATATATATATATATATTCATGTTCTTTTTGAGGATGAAGGCAGCGCGGGCGTTTGGAGATGTTTGCTCTTGGTTTCTGTGACTCCGGCAGCGGCTGGAGGATGCTTTCAGGAGGATGAATGAAGCCTCTTTCAGCTGCTCGCTTGTAAAGAATGTGACCCGGTGGTCGGAGTCCGCCTCCTCCACGCGGGGAGAAATCAGTTATACAGACATTTACATGTGCGACTGCCTCAGAAGGCCACGTTTTTATTCCCTTTTTAATGCTCGGCGCTTTGAAGCCGTGGCGGTGTTAAGAATCAAGGCTTCGGCTTTACGTTCACGCTGCAAATCCACAGAGCAAAATGTGTTTGTGTGTTTTTATTTGTGGAGCCGACGTCTTTCATTTGGTTTCAGTCGATTCTCCATTATTTACATTTTTGGTTTTAGAGAGAAGTGATGAGAGAAAACATGTTAGGAAGATAGAAGTTTATGTTCACGATGTTTACTGAGGGAATAAATCAAGAGAGAGGGAGAATCATTTCCCTTAAACTTCTATACAACCAGGGGAGTCGCCCCCTGGTGGTCAGGAGAGAGAACGCAGCTTTAACACATGAAGCATAGACTTCTATACAACCTTATGCAGCTTCTATACCACTGTGCTCTGTGGTTGGCAGCAATGGTACGGCGGCTCCGTGAAGGCGGTGTGCGTTTGGCTGACGGACCGACTGGACCTGCAGCTCCACCCGTACCAGCTGAAGACGCTCATCAAGATCGTGAAGGTAAGGAACCTTCAGGTGGAGGTAAGGAACCTTCAGGTGGAGGTAAGGAACCTTCAGGTGGAGGTAAGGAACCTTCAAGATTAAAAAAGTATTCAACAAAACTGATTTTGCGTTGAATTAAAAAAAAAAAGGCTTGAGATTGGGAGCCGACGGGTTACTTTTACCCTTCAAAGTCTTCTCTTCTCGTTTGAAAAGAAGCGTCAGTGAATGAACCAGAGACTGTCTGGAGGAAATAAAGTTTAAAAAAAATGTAAAATCTAAAAAAAAAATTGGGGGCTTATTCATGTGAAACAGTCAGAAGTGACATTGAAGGACAAGAGACAAATGAAGCCAAAGTGTCCTTGGAGGCGCCGCATAGAGAAGCCACTCGCCTCCTTTTGTCTTTCGCTCGTCGGCTAATGTACGAAGACGGCGTTTGACTTGAAAGCAGACGAGTCAGAGCGCTGCTCCTCCTCTTCCTCCTCCTCCTCTTCCTCCTCCTGGAGGTAAAAGCCTCAGAGCCTCATAAAGACTCGGCCTTGAAGTTCCTTTTCAAACGCCTCCTCCTCAACACATTCCTGAGATGCTCTCTGTCTCCTTCTCTTCCTCCGTTCTCCTCCCTCCTTCTCTTCCTCCCTTCTCCTTTCTTTACCTTCTCTCCCCCCCCCCTCCCCTCCTTCCTCTTCCTCCCCCTGTACAGAAGACGTACCGTGACTTCCGGCTGCAGGGCGTTCTTGACGTGGTGCTGAACAACAAGAGCTACGAGACCGTCTACAACCGGCTGACGGTGGAGGAGGCCACGGCGGCCGTGAAGGCCGGAGACGGCCTGCAGGGCATCAGCATGCGGGACAGCGACGAGGAGGACGAGTGAGCGAGGCCGCCTCCTCCTGACTCCTCCCTGACTCCGCCCCCCTCTCCTCCCCGATCAGGACCTTCTTCTTGTGAGTTTTGTTGTCGTTGGCGGTCTTGATCGGAGGAGGACGAACGCTCAGGTGGTGACTCCTCCCCCCCACCTGCCCACTTTCTCTCTCTCACCTGCGGGACAGGAAGTCCCGCCCTCTTCCACGGGCAGCCGTACTCTGATCGATGTCACTTTGTACCCTGCGGCTCCGCCCTGTTGTGTCCTCACCCACCTGTTCAGAAGATCAACTCCCAGAGATATATTTTCATTTGGATATTGTTTTACTTTTATGCACAATCACAATCACACTTTGAATGTTACTTTGTACTCTTGTGGTTTCATTTTTATAACAAAGCTTTTTTTGGGAAAAAGATCAAAGTAAAATGATGTTCTCGCTTCGTCTGTTCGCTGAAATATTCCTGACAACCCACAGCGCCACCATCTCCACCAGTAAGAAGCAGCGCGTCAAGTCTTTAAAACATGCATTCTCTGTCCTGACCACCAGGGGGCGGCGACTGGTTGTGTTGAAATACGACGACTGCTTCCGCTTCTCGCATTCAGTCTGCGGTTTGTTTAAAACACGCAAAAATCTAACCTACGTTTACATTTTCGCAACAAGCGCCCTCTCGTGGTCGTGCCGAGTATTGACCGTTGTTTTTTCCGATCGGCAGAGGCAGCGTGGGGAACAAAGTGAGAGTTTTTAGGAGCGTGTAACTGTTTTCATTGGTCATTTCATTTGCACGGGGGTGGAACATGAATGCCGATTGTCGTTGGCGATAACCACGTAGCGGGTTAGCTTTGTCCGCTAACTTACGTATCGAACTAACGCAGCGAGTATAGTCGCAGTTTTGGACCGTCTGAAGAAATTAAATTGAAACTGAGGACCAACGATGGCGCCCATTCCACCGGCTGGTAACAGTCTAAAGAGTCTAAATAATGGAAAGGATCTAAAGAGTTTAAAGGGTCTGAAGAGTCTAAAGGGTGTAAAGAGTCTAGGTCTAAAGAGTGTAAAGAGTCTTAAGTGTCTAAAGAGTCTTAAGGGTCTAAAGAGTCTTAAGTGTCTGAAGGGTCTAAAGAGTCTTAAGGGTCTAAAGAGTCTTAAGGGTCTAAAGAGCCTTAAAGGGTCTAAAGAGCCTTAAGGATCTAAAGAGTTTAAAGGGTCTTAAGGCTGTAAAGAGTCTTAAGGGTCTGAAGAGTCTTAAGGGTCTGAAGAGTCTAGGTCTAAGGGGTGTAAAGCGTCTAGGTCTGAAGAGTCTTAAGGGTCTTAAGGGTCTAAAGAGTCTTAAGGGTCTATGTCCAAAGAGTCTTAAGGGTCTAAAGAGTCTTAAGGGGTGTAAAGCGTCTAGGTCTAAAGAGTATAAAGAGTCTTAAGGGTCTAAAGAGTCTTAAGGGTCTAAATGGCGTTGAGCTCTCAGAACAAAAACAGAGTATAGTGACACGTTGTTGTTTCCTGAACCTCAGTTTTCACCACGCGGAACGTCTTAAAGTCTCAACACGCCTGATTTATTTTGGGGGGTAATCGTCGTTTGGAATCGCGACCACGTTCGTCTCTGTTCGTCGTAATTTTAACTGTCGTGGAGATTAATAATAATAATATTAATATTGAGCTGTGGAGCGATACGGTCGTACCGCCTGATGTGCGTCACGTCCGACCATCGATCAAAAAAAACAAAAAGAAGTCTGGACTCGTGCGGCCGGAACGTGGATCTGTCTTTAATCCGGTTGACGTGTTTCTCTCGGTCCGTTTTGCGTGTTGTCGTTGAGAAAAGTCTGAAATGTTTTTTGTTTTTTTTTGCCTGTAATATTCCGTGTCGGCCTCCGATCAACTTGTTGTTGCTGTTTCAGAGGACAAACACTAAAAACTACATGAAGAAGTATATTTATATTGTCTGACTGTGCACCTGTTTTGTCCCAGGTGTCTAATCTGAATGTCACAATAAAAGTGTTTTTAAAGCACCGATTTGTTTTGTGTGGGTTTTTATTCATTTTACGTCAAACTAAAGATTGATTTGCACAAAAAAGGAGAAACACCAGGGGAATAAACCATTTATTAAAGGGAACATCTATAATAATTAAAGACGGTGCAGACGTCCTGCAGAGAAAAATGCTCCACAAAAGAATTTAAATAAAAGAAACGTGAAATGCAGTTTCGAACAGCGACCTATTTTTAGGACACGTGAGATGTTGTGAGATGTGTAAATATCAGTCTGTATGTTTCTAGTTAGGAGAAAAAGAAGATGACACAGGAAGAAATGAAAAGGTTTCAGGTGCGTCTATAAAAAAAATCACTTTCAGGATGATCATTAGTTTGAAATGAAGCAGCTGTAAAGTCCAACTGTAACAAACCAAAACACAACATGTGAACATTCAACATGTGAACATTCAACATGTAAAGTTTTCATTGATGAAGTGAAGCAGAACAAAGCCAGAGAGGGTTTAGAACAGAGAACGTTCAGGCGAGGCCTCAATAGCCCCATTGGACCATTCGGGGCTATTGGAATGCATTTGTGTTTTCTCATGTACCAAACTATATATTTCACTTGAATATTACTTACGGTGTTCAATACATCCAAATACAGCAGTTTAGAGCTTTTATTTCATACAACAAGCTATGATTTACAGTTTTATAGAACAATCGCTCAGTCTGCCCGTCTCTAGTGGCTCTGAAGTGTTGATAAAATCACCAACAACCATAAAAGTAAAACCCCTTAAACACATTTATGATATTAATGTTCTGTCGTCTCTTCAGCTGATTTCAAAAGGCCGCCATCTTTAAACTCTCCAGTTTGAACCCAACGTTCGGTTCTTTTTAATGAATTTAGGAATCTGCCTCTTAAACTCGGCCAGAGCGTCAAAACCTTCCTCCTTAAAGACTATTAATATAATGAATATATAATATAATTAATGTGACGTCATCACAATAACACAAATGAATCCGTCGCTTCATTTCTCTTCTGCATTTTCCTCTCTTTAAAAACAGAAGACAGACGGTAAAGAGTCGTTTTTAAGCTCGAGAACGTTTCACCAAAGCTTGAAGGGTTAAAATCTTGGTTTGTTGTTTTCTTCCTTTACGGTTCTTCTTTCCATTCCACCTTAAATGTTGAGGTTTTTAAGGTGGAACTGTCTGCTGGCTGTCGTCCAGCTGCACTTCATTTTCTCATGCAATGAACATCAAACCTTTTGACACATTTAGAATTATTATTATGAACAGTATATTAACACTTTAGCCCTTCATGTTATAATAATAATAATAATAATAATAATAATAATAATAATAACAGCGTTGAAACTGAATAAAATCTTAAATGTATAAAACGGCATCAGATTTCATCTGAAATCATAAGAAGTGAAGATAAAATATAATTATTGTTCCTCTCGTCTTCACTGAGATTAGTTTTCCTTCCAGAGGTGAAAATAAATCACGAGCATCAAGACGTGAAGATATTAATTCATAAAGAACTGAAGTCGCTTCAGCAGGAAAAATAAATCACAGAAACATAACGACATGATTTCAATCATTATTATAGAAAATACAGCTGACACGCAGATACTATTATACTATAGTACTACTATAGTACTACTATTACTATTATTAATGCTATAAATATAATGTTGATGATTCTGTTCTAATTTATTTGTCAATAGTTTCATCTTTCACTCAGATCATGATCATAACGGAACATTAAATAAACACTTTATTATTAATATTATTCAGTTTAATTTAAGTTGCCTTTTGACAGTCTCTCTCTCTCTCTCTCTCTCTCTCTCTCTCTCTCTCTCTATATATATATATATATATATATATATATATATATATATATAATAATTATACTATATGTTCAGTATGTGTCAACAATTCTGGTATTTTTACATCTATATTTTCACTCCTTGTCTGCAAATAAAAGGAGATATTTTATATTATTCATCATTTGTGTTGAAGAGGCACTCAGAGTATTAAAGATGCATTATTATGATAATGTTTGAAACAAACAAATAAAAACAACTAAACAATAAAACACCATAAAAGCCTCTACGATGTAATGTTCTGCTGTTAATTATGACGTCATGAGTCATTTGCACGCGAGCCTGCAGTCATGTGACGAAAAACACGAAGTCTGAACAGCTGATTATGAATTTTTAAATATGTTTCATGAGCATCACGTGACAACAATGTGTATATATATATATATATATATATATATATATATATATATATATATATATATATATATATATACTCATAATAATGATGATACGTATTGTATTTATTTTGATGACAGTTTTAATAACTGTGTTTTCTGCTTTTAATAATCACTTTGTTCTTAATTTATATTCGTTTTTTAAATCACGATAATAATGTTTTTATATTTTTTCAGATGTAAAAAAATGTATAAAACGGAGAAATGTTTGTGTGTTTCACGCAGTAATTATAAACTAAACGCAACAGATAATATTATATATAATATTAATATCTCTGTCGCGTGTTCGAGCCCGCGTGAGACCGGAAGCGGACCTCTGAGGCCTTCTGAGGGGTTTCCGGTCTCTGCGCGTAAAAACACAGATTTACCCTCCAGGTAGACCAGTGAACCCAGAACCAGAGGTCTGTGAACCAGAACCATGAATACCAGAACCTTTAGAACCAGAACCATGAGAACCAGAACCATGAGAACCAGGAAGGAGTTCCTCAGGGAAACGACTCGTGCGTAAAGAGAGAGTCCAGAAGAAATGTTTAAGGTTCTGAGAGAGAGAGAGAGAGAGAGAGAGAGAGAGAGAGAGAGAGAGAGAGAGAGAGAGAGAGAGAGACAAACATTTTCTCGTTGATTCGTTTTTTGGTGTGTTTTTTCTGTTAAGTTCAGCGCGTGAGGCTCCGCGTGCGTGCGCGTGCAGGAGCAGCAGAACCAGAGAGGTGATCTAAACCTGGCGCTCGTGACCCGGTGAGCCGCTGCGGGATGAGAGGAGGAGGAAGAGGAGGAGGAGAAGAAGAAGAAGGAGAAGAAATGAAATGATGTCACGCGAAGCCACAAGGGGACCCGGGATTCACCAAACACCTTCCAGTCGAGCAGGAGTCCTGCCAAGAACGGGACCTCCTCCTCCTCCTCCTCTTCCTCCTCCTCCTCTCCAAAGTGCAGAGAATCGACGGAGGAGAATTGAGCAAATTACCCGCTAAACTCTCTTCCTCCTCGGCCGGTAACGATCGGCGAGGTCTCGGCTCTCCGCACGCCGTCATCGAGCGTCAATAAGACGGCGGGACCGGGGCCGGCGCCTCGGAGGGGTTCCCCCCGGATGATGCCCTCTCCTGCGGGCAAGTGAGGACTTCTTCTCCTTCTTCTCTTTCTCCTTCTTCCTCTACTACTTCTTCTACTTCTTCGAGGACGCGGAGGTGATGGACGGTCCCCTCCGCCGCCCAGCGGGGATGCTCGGCTCCCCCCCGGCTTCAGGGAGCCAGCCCGCGGGCTCCGACGCGCTCACCTCCGGCGGCGGCGGCGGAAAAAAGCCGCTCGCTTTCTCCATCGACCGGATTATGGCGCGCGCGCCCGAGCGGACGGGAACCAGTTGGGCAGCGGGATCGACGCAGCAGTCGATCCCGCTGCCCAACTGGTTCCCGTCCGCCGCTCCCGCGGGGAAACCGGACGCGTGCCCGCCGTCGCTGCACTGCATGATCCCGCTGGTGCCGCTCGGGTACGAGCCGGGCCACCACTTCGACGCGGCGTCCCTCGCGGCGGCTCCTGCGGACTTTTTGGGCTTCGGGTTGAGCCACAAGAGCGCGCACGAGGACTCCACCGCGCTGAGCCAGAGCGCCGGCGGCCAGTACAAGCTCTTCAGGCCGCGCGTGCTCAACCAGTCCTCCTTCCCCGCCGTGGGCACCGTGTGCTACCTGAACTGCAGCGGGGACGGCGGCGGCGGGGGAGGCGCGTGCCCGCCGCCCGCGGGCCTCGTGAACCTGCACCCGATGGCGTCGTACCTGCTCAGCACCGCGCGCCACAAGGCCTTCCTGCACGCGGAGAGGAGCAGCTTGAAGGCCGGCGCGCCGCCGCCGCCGCCGCCGCAGGCCGCGGACCGGTTCCCGGGGCCCGGCGGCGGCGCGCAGGCCTTCAAGGAGCTGGCGCAGAGCCAGATGCACATCCAGCACTTCATGAAGGAGCGCGAGCACATGCTCACGGACAAGATCTTCAAAGGCTCCGCGGCGGCGGCGGCGCGGCTGAGCGGCGCGTGCGCGGGCAGCAAGCCCAAAGTGTTCACGTGCGAAGTCTGCGGCAAGGTGAGTCCAGCGGGACCGGAACCGGAACCCGAACCAGAACATTTACCTTGAGGAGAATTTATTTCGATTTTTAACATTTTCTTCTGGATTTAGAAACTTTTTCAAAACTATTTTAAAACTATTTTTTTCTTCACATTTTTATAAATGTTGATAGATTTTTATAATTATTAAATCATGAAGAAAAAAATTAAGTGATTTTAATTCATAAGAAAATCACATGAAACTACAAAGTGCGGCAGTTTATATTTTAATCTTTATTTCAGGATTTATTAACATTTCTTTAACTGTTCATCTGATTTTATTTTAACAGGAAAATGTTTTTATTTTTAATTATAACGAGAAAGAAAAGTTCCTGTTAGATTTTATTTTCTATTTAAATATATTGATTTCCATCTGGAAGATTTCTTTACTGAAGAAAGTGAAGATAAAGACACGTGACCAGATTATTTACATTTATTATCCTCCACGTGAATCGAGTTATTAATGAGTTATTAATTAGTGTTTTTATGAATTACTAACAGATTCTCTTAATTGGAACTGATCTTTATTGTATTTCTGCTTCAATGGAAAATAAAACATGAAATAAATTATTAAACTGGACATTGAAGTTTTTTCACTGGAAAATACTTCATGAATTAGTTTTTTAAATTTAACATCTGAATACATTTTAATTAAAAAAAGATAAAAACATCAAATAAAAAGCTGCAATTAATCCAAACATCGTTTAAATAAATATCTAAACTCAGCTTTTGACCATTTATTTAATGTGAGAAAATATATTTTAGGCAAAATATGTTGTGTGTAAATACTGCTGATGTTTATTATTTACATGTGTTATTATTATGTACTATTATTATCATTGGAATGTGTTATTATTATGTATTATTATTATTATTGACATTCTTGTTACTATATTGTTATTCTTCTTTTTAATAAAATTTAAATGTGTTATTGTTATAATTAACATTATTATTCTTTACATGTATTATTATTATTATTATTATTATTATTTACATTAGTGTTCGTGCTGCTATTGTTATTTCTCTTCTTTATTATTTACATGTATTGTTATGGTTGTTGTTGTTGTTGTTGTTGTTGTTGTTTTATTCCTGAGTCATCTCCTTCTTCGCTCTCAGGTGTTTAACGCGCACTACAACCTCACGCGCCACATGCCCGTGCACACGGGCGCGCGGCCGTTCGTGTGTAAAGTTTGCGGGAAAGGCTTCCGGCAGGCGAGCACGCTGTGTCGTCACAAGATCATCCACACGCAGGTACGAGGTCACGTGGCGTGACGTCATCATCCATGACCTGAGTCCACGTCGTTAAAAAAACTTTTTTTATTTAACTGTTTAAGTTTTTTTAATTGACATAATTTGTATATCTTGTTATTATTTATGTATTCATCTTCTTTCTGTCACGTGTTGTGAAAAATAAAACATTCATAATTTGATATAATATTGTGTAATAATTCCAGACCTGTCAATCAAACTGAACTGCTCTCAATTTATTATGAAGTGAAACTTTATTATCTCTGTTTTATCCTTTAAAAATAATAATAATAATAATAAATGATAAATCTGTGTGATTAAACTGCATTTGTGTAAATACATATTAATAAATAAATAAAAGAGTTTCGCGCCTTCAGCCGTTCGTTGCGCTCGAGCTCCTGTGGCGTCAAGTGGACTCCCAGAATGCTTCAGTTCTCTTTAATAAACACGCTCGGGAAGAAGACCTCATATGTCCTGAGGTCATTGAACGCGGCCTCCTCGCGCTGCTTTCACTGTAAAAACATCTGTTAATATTTTATTATTTCATTCGTTATTTTATTGTTGTTTTTGTTTTGTTTCCAGGAAAAACCGCACAAGTGCAACCAGTGCGGGAAAGCCTTCAACCGCAGCTCCACGCTCAACACGCACACGCGCATCCACGCGGGATACAAGCCGTTCGTGTGCGAGTTCTGCGGGAAAGGGTTCCACCAGAAAGGTGAGAACACGAGAACACGAGAACACGAGAACACGAGAACTAGAACACGAGAACACCAGAACTGGTGTTAAGACTAATGACGTCACTGCTTTTAGTCTAAAACATCTCTATTTACGTTTCATAGTTATTCTATATTTTTATGATCTCTAATCTCTAATTTTGTTAAATAATTGTTCTGTATTTTATTATTATTGATAAACCATATTGTGTTTTTATGTTTAATGTTATTATATTGAAATGAATAACACATATATATGTATTTTTGTCACTTAAATTTTGCAATATTTCTGAAACATTACTATATATTTATGTATGTATATGTATACATAATTTTTCAGAATATTACAAAATAAATGTCCTCCGAATTATAATGATTGTATGCATAATAGTGCTTATGTATGTTAGAACTATAATAATAATAATCATCATTTAAAAGTAATAACAGCAATAATTGTAACAGTATAATACAAATAACATAACACATTTTTTTATTATTATTTTGATCTCAGTATTAACATTAAGCAGGAAAAAAGTAATAATTAGCTCTCCGTGATCATTTATGGACATAAGATTTATAATTATAGTATTTATTATAATAATAATATTAAAAATAATATCGTTAAATTCGGCTGAACGCCATCTGCAGCATCTGTCAGCTGTCAATCAAAGTAACAGCCAATCAGATCGCAGAGCTCCAGAAGAAGAAAAAAGACCAAATTACAAATTAGGAAAGTATTGTGTACATGAAGATGTACTGCAGTACACACAGTGTGTATAAAACACACACACCTGATCTTTATATATATATATATATATATATATATATATATATATATATATATATATATATATATATATATATATACTGATATTATTATGCAATACTCCTATAAATGAGTTTTATTCTGATTGGTAGCTTCATCATGGTCAATCATATTTAGTATTAATTTATATATTTAGATTTCAAGATTAAAGATATTTTATTGTACAATGAAAAGTTTATTTTGCTAATTATATACATTTAGTACAATTACATCGTAGTACTTCTGCATGATCTTCTTTAATAAGATGATTCTGATATTTATTTACATGCTAAATATTATTTCACTCTTTTCAGCCAAAATGTCTTCAAGTTATGAATCACTTCACAATATTCACAATATCACACGTCAGTAAATATCATTTCATGATTAATTTGATGGATGTTTTTCATCATATTTATAAACAGATTATGTTGCATTTGTATCTTAATCACAATAATCTAAATATAAATTTGATTATTGTGATATCATTACAACGTCGGGCCCTTCTGTGCGTCCTCGATTCCTTCCCTCGCCTCCTTCCCTCGCCTCCTCTCTATCGGAGTCATAGGAGAGGAACAGAAGAGTTTATTGATTTCAACCAATCAGGGAGCAGCGTTCTGTAACCTGAGAGTGAAAAGTAAATGAGGTGTAAGATGTTTAAAGATATGATCTATATGTAATCAGGTGGTTTCTGTGACAGTAAAGAGATATAATATGTATAAAGATATGATCTATATGTAATCAGGTGGTTTCTGTGACAGTAAAAAGGTGCTTCAGGTGTTTCAGGTCTCTGTGTTGACCTCTGACCTCTGTGTGCAGGGAACTACAAGAACCACAAGCTGACGCACAGTGGCGAGAAGCAGTTCAAGTGCTCGGTGTGCAACAAGGCGTTCCACCAGGTGTACAACCTCACCTTCCACATGCACACGCACAACGACAAGAAGCCCTTCACCTGCCCCACCTGCGGGAAGGGCTTCTGCCGGAACTTTGACCTGAAGAAGCACATCAGGAAGCTGCACGACCTGGTGGGCCAGCAGTCGCCCCCCAGCCAGCCCTGAGACCAGAGGCCAGAGGCCCCTAAACCCTGGGACCAGAGACCAGAGGCCCCTAAACCCACAGGCCAGAGGGCCCCTAAACCCTGAGACCAGAGAGCAGAGGCCAGAGGCCCCTAAACCCTGAGACCAGAGACCAGAGGGGCCCTAAACCCAGAGACCAGAGACCCCTAAACCCAGAGACCAGAGAGCAGAGACCCCTAAACCCAGAGACCAGAGAGCAGAGACCCCTAAACCCAGAGACCAGAGACTAGAGGCCCCTAAACCCAGAGACTAGAGGCCTCTAAACCCAGAGACCAGAGGCCAGAGGCCCCTAAACCCAGAGGCCCCTAAACCCAGAGACCAGAGACCAGAAAGCAGACTCTGTGCCCCCCCCCCCCCCCTCCCCCCAACCTCCTCTCAAATGACCGATCAGGGGCGTCCTCAGTATTCATGACAGGAAACATATACATACATTACATGAAACAGTATTTTGTCACATGAAATATATTTAAATTTAAACTCCAACCAGTAAAAGACCTTTTCCTTTGAACTCACATACACGGCTGCTCTCGGGCCTGTTGACCCCAAACTTTGACCCCCGCCCTTTCAACCTTGACCCCCTAAGAGCCATCAGGACACGACTCCGCCCCCTCTGACTCCAGCTGAGGACAAACCAAACTCGTTAGCCGGTGACATCATAACGCCGGCGGATCACCAGTGATTCCCGGTGTTCCGGTTGCATCTCAGGATGTGCGGTTGAGGACCAGAGAGGAGGCGGAGCCTCAGACCTCAAATCGGGACTCGAACCGACAGTTTGTTGGGAAAAGTTCAACGTTTCAAATCCCACGAAAAGACGACAAAAAAACACTCGGCGAACAAATGCGCCAAATGTGGATCCATCCGCCGGTGAAAATAGTCCCCCCCCCCTCTCCCTCTACAAAAAGTTTTAGGGAAATTACAGATGAAACTATTTATTTTTTATTTAAAGAGTTACATCGTGAGCCGAGAGACGGACGGACACGTCGTCGGTTTTGAGTCTTTTCTCGGGATTTAAGGACGGAAAGAAGACGACGGACCAAACGCGTCACGTTCATGAGTCAAACTGCTGCTCCAGATGTTTAAAAGTGAAATGCTTTGCTTGGTTTTTCTCCCCAAATAAGTTTCAACCTGGAGCCACGGCGACGTCCACGCAGGAGAATAAACATTGAAACGGGTTCCGGGCTCGCGGCCTTCACCTTTGACCTTCACCTTTGACCTTCAGGTGAAGAGAGCCAGCGTCGCTCATCAGAAACGATGGTCCGGATAATCAAAAGCACCGTCAGCCGAGCTGCAATAAAGCCAGAAGCATCGCTTCCTGATGAGAGCGGTGATATTTCCCACGCTGTCGATGACTTTGAACCTCACGTGGGAAAGCGGATGGCGGTGGGGATTCGAACCCAGAAGCAGACGCAGCTCGCTTCCCCTCCGCGTCTCTGGTCCGATGTTACTTTTTGATTTCACTCTCAGGATTATTGTAACAAAAACAACAAAAAAAACTAAAGTGTTTTATGATATTTATTTTAAATCGTGCTACTGTTGTACATAAAAAGGAGTTTCTTGTCCTGGTGAAGGTTTGTGTTCGTTTGTTTCCTCGTGCTGCTCAGCAGGGAAATAACAAGACGTGAATAAAACCTGTGTTTTTATTGCACTTTAAACGTTTACACGAGGTTTGTTGACTGAATATGAAGCAAACAAAAGGATCTCTCTCTCTCTCTCTCTCTCTCTCTCTCTCTCTCTCTCTCTCTCTCTCTCTCTCTCTCTCTCTCTCTCTCTCTCTCTATATATATATATATATATATATATATATATATATATATGTTCATGTGCTGATGGACTTTGAATATTCATGTTAATATAAATTAACTATTTTATTTTAATATTATTGTTAAACTCTACATTCATAAGTTATATTCCATAAACAAAGATATATGTTGCATTTCCTTTCAACAAACAGTTTTCTTAATGACAACAAGGTACAAAGTACATAAAGTACACAAACTACATAAAGTACATAAAGCTAGTTTACAGTAAAGCAGCTTTTACTTCTGTCAAATAAAAGAAAGTTCAAGTGATGAACATAAATACAACTCTAATAAAACTCTAGTAAACATGTAAATACAACGAAAGTAAACATGTAAATACAACTATAAAAAACATGTAAATACAACTATAGTAAACATATAAATACAACTATAGTAAACATGTAAATACAACTAAAGTAAACATATAAATACAACTATAGTATACATATAAATACAACTATAGTAAACATATAAATACCTGCACGTTAACATACAAAGTCATGAACACATTTTTTATGACACAATTATGCAAAAACAATTCAAACTGATGAACTTTTATTTCAACTTGAATACATATTAATAACTATTAATAATTATCTCATAGCAAGTTGAAACGTCGTCAAAGTTTCAAAAGTCAAAATATTTAAATTATTATTCAAGATTTAATTTTCCGGTTTTTATATCACAATTCAGACTTTTTAAGATAATTTTGATTCATAACGTTTCATTTTTATTTCCCTTTTTCTTTTTGAAATCTAAAATAATATTTATCATAGTAGTGGATTTATATTTTAATAAAATAATTAAATATATATATATATATATATATATATATATATATATATATATATATATATATATATATATATATATATATATATATATACATATATTATGTGAGGGTTCAGTCTATCAGTCTAAACTTGAACAGTTTTGTCTCTTTTCTTCTCCATGTTTTTAAGTTTAAAAAGTTTCAGAATTCCCGCTCCCGTACGTCATCACCGTGCGACAGCGCCGAGCGGGAGGCCGCTCCTCAGCTCTGGCCGCTGATTGGCGGAGAGGCTTCCGCCCTTTACGGCTTCATGAACGCTCTGCGTCACGCGACAGGTTTTAGCGGCGGTCGCGCGCTCGTTTTACTCACCCGGGTGTGCTGGAGAGGCGGGGACGTTCGTCCATCACGTTGAAACCGCCCACACGAAGTGCGCCCGTACATGTAAACAAACTCACCACAAACTTATTTCCTCCCTATATAAAACCAGCTGTCTTTCCTTCAGAATAAAAGGCAAACATTGTAAAACAAACACGTTCGTCTTTTTAAAAAAATACAGCAGTTTTGCCTTCAGAATAAAAAGCAAACTTTCTCTTAGTACTATCTCAGATGGACACGAACATTACATGCGTTTCTAAAACTTTTTCGTTTTATTTTGAAATTCCGACCGGAAATAGATGAGTTTACTCTCGTGGGTAAGTTGCATCTCGTCTCACCTCTGTGTGACTCTCTGGCGCTGTTGTGGGTGAACACAAACCGGACAGGGAAGAAAAAGGTGAGTTCGACCCGGTCGCTGCTGCACGCGCAGCCGGTAATCGACACTCAGTCTCGATACTCGGTATCGATTACCTTCAATCAACGCGTGCACGTTGGTTATAAGTGTGAACCAGAGTACCCGGAACTGACCCATGCGGCGCAGTGTAGGTTAAAGCCGCACCGACCACTTCGAGCTGCACCAAACTGCATTCATGTTTTTATTGATTTAATTTACGAGTCTGTGGGTTTCAGCATTGACTATTTAGTGATTTCTGCTTTCGTTTTCGGCTAGTTAGTGAACAGGTTTCATGTTACTGTTACGTATCGATCTGTCAGTGCAACTGCAAGGAAGACTTCTGCTGGAAGTTCTTGCATTTGGGGTCCAGGTTTACGGCACCATGAGTGATTCCCAACCTGGGGGTCGGGACCCTCCCTCCAGGACGTGCAAAATGCCCAAAGGAGCCATTGGCGGCATTCGGCCTCTAGTTGTCTCCCGAACCAACAACAAGTGGTTGCCAGGTTGCCATACAAACGTGCCTTGAACACAAATATCACATGACTATTCACGTACAGTAGATTGGTTGCTTACAGAAAATAAATGCAACCAATGTTATAGCACGCTTTCAAAATAAAAGAACATGCTTAAAGCTTAAAATCTGGTGGTCAGGAGAGAGAATGCAGCTTTAACATATGAAGCTTAGACTTCTATACAACCAGAGGAGTCGCCCCCTGATGGTCAGGAGATAGAATGCAGCTTAAACACATGAAGCATAGACTTCTATACAACCAGAGGAGTCACCACCTGGTGGTCAGGAGATAGAATGCAGCATAAACCCATGAAGCATAGACTTCTATACAACCAGATGAGTCACCCCCTGGTGGTCAGGAGATAGAATGCAGCATAAACCCATGAAGCATAGACTTCTATACAACCAGAGTCATCCCCTGGTGGTCAGGAGATAGAATGCAGCTTTAACACATGAAGCATATACTTCTACACAACCAGATGAGTCTCCTCTGGTTGTATAGAAGCCCTGAATGTCCCGAGGCGGCATCGTCTTTCCTCTCATTGCAGCGGGCGGTGAAGTCATGTTCAGACTCCTCGGCCGCCAAGGAACGAGGACGCGGAGCCGCCTGGCGGCCCCGCAGCGCCGCCATGAGCACCACCGAGCCGTCATGGCGATCCGCCGCGAGGACATCAACCCCTGGGAGAGGAGGGCGCCGCTCGCCCCCAAACACGTCAAGGAGCTCACCGCCGCCGGCGTCAAGGTCCTGCTGCAGCCGTCCAACCGCAGAGCCATCCACGAGAAGGTAGTACTGGTGCTGTGGAAGGAGTAGTACAAGAAGTAGTACTGGTGCTGTGGAAGGAGTAGTACAAGAAGTAGTACTGGTGCTGTGGAAGGAGTAGTACAAGAAGTAGTACTGGTGCTGTGGAAGGAGTAGTACAAGAAGTAGTACTGGTGCTGTGGAAGGAGTAGTATGAGAAGTAGTACGCAGCTAACGCACACACGTTGCTTTATAATAATACATATTGTTGCATTTATGTTCATAATTATAATATATATATGTATATATTATCATTATTACAATATTTATTATTATATCATTATTATATTCCTCATTATTAGTTAGTTATTTGTATTTATTATTATATTTGTATCGCATTCAGTTGCCATGTTATTAAATTTCTGTTAAATATAATTTATAGTACTTTATTATTACTGTACACACTATATACAGGAATAATACAAACGTTTAATAGTGCCGTATTATTGCTGTATAGAGTGTATATTTCACATATAATATACATAACGCCATATGCTTAATGCATGTACATGCATGGTGTAGTATTTATTATTCATACATGTACTTATACACCTTTTATATACATTTATACTGTAACCAGTACACGCATCATGGCTGCCGGAGTTGCGTTAGTGGATTTCTGACTTTATTCTGCACACTTCTCTTGGGTATTGCTGGTTGTCGTGTCGTCAGGACTACATGAGGGCGGGCGCCGTCCTGCAGGAAGACCTCTCGGAGGCGTCCCTGATCCTCGGGGTGAAGAGGCCGCCGGAGGAGAAGCTCATCCCCCGGAAGACGTACGCGTTCTTCTCCCACACCATCAAGGCCCAGGAGCCCAACATGGGCCTGCTGGACGACCTGCTGAAGAAGGTGAGCGGGGAGGAGAAAAGTGTAGTAAAAGTCCTGTAAATGTGTTATATTCATGTGTTATATTCATGTGTTCATGACGTTCATTCACGCTGAGTATGAAATCATGAATATGCTTTTAAAGAAAGAGGCTCAAAATATCAGCAGCATACATACAGGCATCTATATAAATGTTTATTCTTCTAGTAAAACTATTGTCTCTCATTCATTTGAGTCATTTAAGGTTTACTGTATGCTTTGAATCCTCATTGTTAGTTTAAATACTACATTTTATCACTTTTTACTGTTTACACACACACTTCACACAATGTTTGCTCATGGACATTTATTTAAAAGACATGGAAATTTAGCTAAAAGTCATGGAAATTTATTTTAAAGTCATAAAGATTTGGTTTAAAGTCATGAAAACTTTATTAAAAGTCATGAGAATTCAGTAAAAAGTCATGTATATTTGGTTAAAAGTCATGGAAACGTGATTAAAAGTCATGGGAGCTTCGCGTTGTGTCCTCAGGAGGTTCGTCTGATCGACTACGAGAAGATGGTCGACGCCAACGGCTTCCGGATCGTGGCGTTCGGCCACTGGGCCGGGATCGCAGGTACGAGCGCCTCTTCACAACACAAACGCGGCAGAACAGCGACGTGGCCGTAGTTTAGACGCCACAAAGGTAAAACGGGTAAAAGCAAATGTAGTATTTCACTTTCTGAACGGCGAAACCAACCGCGGGATGGAAACCCACGATTTCTTTAGATAATCGCCATAACTACATCGTTTTATCAAAGCTAGAAGCTGGAAAAAACTTTAATTATCGGCAGATTTTCATCTTTCTGACGGTCCTTGAACACATCGAACGTCAGAAAAAAAACAACCAAAACAAAGATTTACATTTAATTTAATTCAGCAAATGAATCCGTTTACTTTCATCAAATTCTGTCTTTATTAATTAAAAACTTGGAATTTTTGTCAGATTTTCATCTTTCGGACGGTCCTTGAACACATCATATGTGATGAACACCTCTGTCAGAGAAAAAACAACTGAAACAAAGCTTTCTCTCTTTATTTCATCCCCGTGTCTCATTTTAAAAGTTTACCACAAATAAACCGTTTACTTCCATCAAATTCTGTAAAAAAAAACAACATTAAATTCTGAAATCCTCACTGAAACGATGACGTCATGATTAATTCATCAGAGACCGACAGTCATGTGACAACAATTCTGTTAAACTTGTAAGAATGTGAATGAACTAAAATATGCAGCACATGAGCATCAAAAGAAATTATCAAAGAAATTTAAAAGTGTTCTTTAATGATTTACATCCTTGTAAGTGTGTTGTTCTGCACTACACACGTTCTAGTTCTCTCTACTTCCAGTCTTGATGGTTCTGTCTCCAGAGAGGAGCAGAACCTTTATATTTGCAGTTAAATTCAACTTGAAACGGAGGTAATCTGTATTTGTTTTCTCTTTGTTTTGTTGTTGTAGGAATGATTAACATCCTGCACGGACTGGGGCTCCGCTTCCTCGCCCTCGGCCACCACACTCCCTTCATGGTAAGAGAACGTTCCTCGTGATCTCGACCGCAAAAGAACCCAAACGTGAAAAACGCCGTCCTGCTTCCTGCTTCCTCCAACCTTTCCCTTCTCTCTCTGTCCTCCCGCCACTTCCTGCCTCCGCAGCACATCGGCATGGCTCACAACTACAGGAACGTCAACCAGGCCATCCAGGCAGTGAGGGATTGTGGGTATGTGATTTCCATGGGGCTCATGCCCAAATCCATCGGCCCCGTGACGTTTTGTTTCACCGGCACCGGCAACGTCTCCAAGGTACAGCCGGGTCCAGAGGAATGCATATTCACTGAGGGATATTTTGGGGTGATTTTGACTTTGTTGCCCCTCTTTCCTTCCCCGTAGGGAGCCCAAGACATCCTCAACGAGCTTCCTGTCGAGTACGTTGAACCGCACGAGTTGAAGGACGTCTCTGAAACGGGAGGTACGTCGTTCCTGCGCTGCACAAAGAGAGCTCACTAAAATAAGAGGTTTTCAAAAGGGACCCTGGTGCTCAGAGACACTACCAGTTTAGTCCACAGGGGGCACCAGAACCAACACTACCTCTTTAGTCCACAAGGGGCACTAGAACCAACACTACCTCTTTAGTCCACAGGGGGCACTAGAACCAACACTACCTCTTTAGTCCACAGGGGGCACTAGAACCAACACAACCTCTTTAGTCCACAGGGGGCACTAGAACCAACACTACCTCTTTAGTCCACAGGGGGCACCAGAACCAACACTACCTCTTTAGTCCACAGGGGGCACCAGAACCAACACTACCTCTTTAGTCCACAGGGGGCACCAGAACCAACACTACCTCTTTAGTCCACAGGGGGCACCAGAACCAACACTACCTCTTTAGTCCACAGGGGGCACTAGAACCAACACTACCTCTTTAGTCCACAAGGGGAACTAGAACCAACACTACCTCTTTAGTCCACAGGGGGCACTAGAACCAACACTACCTCTTTAGTCCACAAGGGGAACTAGAACCAACACTACCTCTTTAGTCCACAGGGGGCACTAGAACCAACACTACCTCTTTAGTCCACAGGGGGCACCAGAACCAACACTACCTCTTTAGTCCACAGGGGGCACTAGAACCAACACTACATCTTTAGTCCACAAGGGGAACTAGAACCAACACTACCTCTTTAGTCCACAGGGGGCACTAGAACCAACACTACCTCTTTAGTCCACAGGGGGCACTAGAACCAACACTACCTCTTTAGTCCACAGGGGGCACCAGAACCAACACTACCTCTTTAGTCCACAGGGGGCACTAGAACCAACACTACCTCTTTAGTCCACAGGGGGCACTAGAACCAACACTACCTCTTTAGTCCACAGGGGGCACCAGAACCAACACTACCTCTTTAGTCCACAGGGGGCACCAGAACCAACACTACCTCTTTAGTCCACAAGGGGAACTAGAACCAACACTACCTCTTTAGTCCACAAGGGGCACTAGAACCAACACTACCTCTTTAGTCCACAGGGGGCACTAGAACCAACACTACCTCTTTTAGTATAGGAATCTGAGCGGTGGAAAACATTTTTAAATGTTACACGCTGTCGAAGCAGCACAAAACACTTGTCAAGTTATGAATTAGTTATGTTATTTATGTCAATTTTAAATATCACCTGGGAAGAAACTGGCGTGTTAAGATGGACGGAGATCTTTAGCTCGCCGTGGTGTCATAGGTGCAGACGGGATCACTTACAGTGTGCTGCTGTTCCCTTGTTAGATATGACCAAAGTGTACGCCACCGTTCTGAGCCGACATCACCACCTGATGAGGAAGAGCGACGGCTTCTACGACCCCATGGAGTACGAGGACCACCCGGAACTTTACACCTCGCACTTCAGGATCAGCGTGAGTCGGCCGGGCCTCCGTCCGGGTCACTGCGGTCACAGCACCGCTCGTCACGACCTCCCACCTGCTCCCGTCGGTCCCCTCGGAGGGGGGGTGGGGGGCTCCTGCTCTATTTTTGGTCATCGGCACTAAACAGCTGCCAGCTGGCGTCTCAGGACAGACGCCACATGGCCGTTATCACAGTCACACAGCTGTTATCAGGTTTAGCTGTTGTGTTGACTTTCATCACAGTGAATGAACCTGTACATCTACCTGGTCAGTAATCGTTAACACCAGAAAAACATGTAAATACTCAAACAGAAAGGAATTTAAATAAGATTAAATGTAAGTATAAATATACGTTCTTTCTCTTTAAACTTACAATCATTTCATTATCGATTCAATATCGAAAGCTTGTTTGGTTTATATGTTTATGGCAATTACTAAAATTATTATGAGGAAAATTTAGCCCCTCTATGTATTCAAGGCGGTCTGGTATGTTTTCGGAAGATAAAGCTGAGTGTCATCGGCATAACGATTGAAGGAAATGTTGTATATTTTTTTGAATGATTTAGCCGAGGGGAACCATGTACATGGAGAACCGAAGGGGACCGAGGATGGAGCCTTGTGGGACTCCGCTGGAGAAAGTTGTAAAAATAAATACATTCAAGTTATTTTTTTGTTTTAAAGCTCAGGAATCATAAGCGGACTTGTAAAGCGTCCCACCAGTACCGATTCAAAATGGACCTGTTGAAAACCTAGACCAGGAAGCAATCAGGTCCTGGATTGAGTCTGGGTTACTGGGAACAGAGTAGATCCAAATAGACCTGGAGAATGAACTATCTTTCCACCAAATGTAAAAAAGATATCCTGCAAAAAGTTGTCCCGTTTTCAAGATTTCCTGTAATCTGCATCACACTCCTCACGAGTGCTGTGTCATCTTAAAACTCCAGGTGGCGCCCTACACAACCTGTCTGATCAACGGCATTTACTGGGACCCCCAAACCCCCCGACTCCTCAGACGACTGGACGCCCAGAAGCTGATGCGACCCAAGAGCTCCCCATCGGCCACCGAGGGATCCCCAGGGCTTCCTCACAAGTAAGAGCGCCGCGTTGTTGGAACATATGGCCCGTATACCGTGTGTATATGTATATATAACTGTGTGTGTGTGTATATTTAGTGCATGGACAGCAGTGCAGTGTGGAAGCTGCTGTATCTCCACAGAGGTCAAAGGTCACATCTGTATCTTCAGTCGTGTATACAGAGTGACTGTCGCTTTGACCTTAACCTTGACCTCTCTATCTACAGACTGCTGGCCATCTGTGACATATCCGCCGACACCGGAGGCTCCATCGCCTTCATGAACGAGTGCACCACCATCGACAAGCCCTTCTGCATGTACGACGCCGACCAGCACATCGACCACGACAGGTGTGACGCTGTGAGACCGAAGTGTTCCACACCTGCACGTTCCACACCTGCACGTTCCACACCTGCACGTTCCACACCTGCACGTTCCACACATGCACGTTCCACACATGCACGTTCCACACCTGCACGTTCCACACCTGCACGTTCCACACATGCACGTTCCACACCTGCACGTTCCACACCTGCACGTTCCACACCTGCACGTTCCACACCTGCATGTTCCACTTTTGCGAGTTTTACACCTGCGCATTTCACACCTGCACATTTCACACCTGCACTTTCCACACATGCACGTTCCACACCTGCACGTTCCACACCTGCACGTTCCACGTGTTCCACACCTGCACGTTCCACACCTGCACGTTCCACGTGTTTCACACCTGCACGTTTCACACTTGCACATTCTACACCTGCACGTTCCACATGTTCCACACCTGCAAGTTCCACATGTTCCACACCTGCAAGTTCCACATGTTCCACACCTGCAAGTTCCACATGTTTTACAGCTGCAAGTTCCACACCTGCACGTTCCACACCTGCACGTTCCACACCTGCATTATTTCATCACTCGCTTGTACATGACGAGTGAGTTGGCGCTTGTTCCCGGCAGCGTGGAGGGAAACGGGATCCTCATGTGCTCCATCGACAACCTTCCCGCTCAGCTGCCGGTCGGAGCCACGGAGTACTTCGGAGACCGACTCTTCCCGTACCTCTGGGAGATGGTGAGAGGAGCTGCCGCCGGGGCACCTGGGTAAAGTACATATATTCAGAGAGACGGGACTTTCACACACAGTGTTGTGTCATCATCAGCTGCCTTCAGACGCCACCAGACCGCTGGACGAGGAGGACTTCAGCCCGCATGTCAGAGACGTGAGTCTGTAATGTTATCTGTCGGGAAGGATGTCACAGTATCTGCTGCAGGGTTGTTTTTAGATCTGCTGTTTCTTCTATTTCTTTCACGGGAGAACAAGTCATGACTCATGAAGTCAAGCTGATGGGTTGTGTACTTTGTGACGGAGGTTTAACAAGTAAATAAACACATTTGTCAAATTAGATTAGCTTGTGTTTGTTAGTGAAGTCAAAATGTCATGTGTTAAAGCTGCATTCTCTCTCCTGACCACCAGGGGGCGACTCCTCTGGCTGTATAGAAGTCTATGCTTCATGTGTTAAAGCTGCATTCTCTCTCCTGACCACCAGGGGGCGACTCCTCTGGTTGTATAGAAGTCTATGCTTCATGTGTTAAAGCTGCATTCTCTCTCCTGACCACCAGGGGGCGACTCCTCTGGTTGTATAGAAGTCTATGCTTCATGTGTTATAGCTGCATTCTCTCTCCTGACCACCAGGGGGCGACTCCTCTGGTTGTATAGAAGTCTATGCTTCATGTGTTGAAGCTGCATTCTTTCTCCTGACCACCAGAGGGCGACTCCTCTGGTTGTATAGAAGTCTATGCTTCATGTGTTAAAGCTGCATTCTCTCTCCTGACCACCAGGGGGCGACTCCTCTGGTTGTATAGAAGTCTATACAAATGACCCTACTTCTCTCTTGGTGTATGGCATCCTGACATCTTTATGTATTGACTCATCTGACAAAACGGATTTTACTCTTCGTGAACGCTGACTCCTTTCTTTGCTCCTGCAGGCCGTCATCACGTCCAACGGAGTCCTCACCCCAAAGTTTGAGTACATTGAAAAACTTCGAGAACAAAGGTAATACTTCTTTCACCTTTCTGTGAGTTCATCTGTTTCGAGCCCCGTCGGCGTCGGCAGTAAAAATGTAGAGATTTGGAGAAATCAAGAGTTTACGACAGCTTTTATACCTCTGAAGAGAAGAAAATGGCAGCGACGGAAATGTCAGAACCAAATATAAACGGTAATACAACCCAAAATTAAAAAAGGAGCAATACTGGTGCAGCTATGCAACATGATGCTTATTAATCTATTAATCTGAATGACGGAACATGGAGGACATAACCTGTCAATCAGCAGAATATTAACATTACGACTCATTTCTTTCAAGTTAAAAGTTGTACTTTAAATGCAGCTATGCTAGCTGTGTTCAGCGTTTGTGCTAAGCTAAGCTAAACCTGTGATCTTCTCTTCTGACAAATGTTCCATCTGCATGTTTGTTGTTCACTTGAAATCCTTTTGTTTTATATATTTCTCAACTGATTCCACATTCAGCGTCTTTCACCTCAACGTTTGACTTGTTTAACGAAACAAACATTTTAATGAGCTGGTCTAATCTAATCTGATTTTAATAATGTTTGCTTTCTTGAGATTATGAAGGTTCTTCATATTGAGGCCGCCTCTTAAGACTTGATGAGTTTTCTTCCTAATTGATATCTGAAGTATCTTCTTCCAGACAAGCACCAGCGTCTTAATCCTTTTGATTGAGTTTGGCTCCTTAAGATATGTAAAGCGAGGGAGGAATCCTCCTGAGGGACCGTCTCTCTTTTCCTTATTTTAATTAAGAGGACGGCGCGTGGCGGCGGGCGGACCGGCGGTCGGACCTCCAGCCGGTCCCCGCTGCGTGTGTGCGTGTGCGCGGCGTCGCGTCCAATTAGCACGAAGCTAACGAGTCCAAGGGGTCTGACTCCTGAGGGAGATGGGAGGGGAGGAAGAGGAGGAGGAAGAGGAGGAGGGGAGAGGAGGGATATTAATGCCACAGGTCACTCGGGGTGATGCCTCCATTGTGTTGTTGTTGTTGTTGTTGTGGTGTCGAGGTTTTTTTTCCTTCTGCGCGCTGGATTATCTCAAGGAAGTTGTTTCAAAGAAATCTGAGTGGAGTTACTCGGCCGTGAGCCAGAGCTTCCTGGTTCAGACACACACACACACACACACACACACACACACACACACAGACCGACACTCTGAACCGACGCTGAAGACGTTGGAGCCGCAAGCAGGAAATATATGAATATATTTTATGGAGGTTGAAAAAAATGTAGACAAAAACATTAACGCAAAAACAGTAACACAAATGTAGACAAAAACAGTAACACAAAAATGTAGGCAAAAACTGTAACGCAAAAATCTGGACAAAAACAGTAACACAAAATAAATATTTTTGTATCAATATTTCTTTAATTAAAATCTGAACTTTTTTTTGTGGTTTCCATCTCTTTAAAGTCTCCTGTTGTGCGTCCATCATGTTGTGTAACTGTGCGTAGCTCAAAGTGTAACGGCTCGTTGGTGGTGTAGTGTTTGCGGCTTCGTGGGTTGTGAGTCTCCGCTGCCTGTCGTTCCTCAGAGAGAAGGCTCAGATCATGAAGAGGTCCGGCATGAAGCGGGTCCTGCTGCTGGGCTCCGGCTACGTCTCCGGGCCCATCGTGGAGTACCTGACCCGCGACGAGAAGACGCAGGTCACCGTGGGTGAGTCCTCCGCTGACAAAAGACACGAAAGGGGCTGCTGGAAATGAGTAACGACGTCATGTTCAGAGGTCTCCACACGCCAGTTTACTCCTCACAGAGCTGCGAGCAGGACTTCAATACATACCAGTCTCATGTGCTGTTTCATGAATTAGACATATAGCGTTTGATCCCAGGAGGAGCGCTTACATGCGTCTCCGGTCTTTTCCTGCAGCGTCGGTGCTGCTGAAGCAGGCGGAGGAGCTGGCGGCTCGATACCCCAACACCATCCCCATCATGCTGGACGTCAGCAGCCAGGAGGGTCACCTGGACTCTCTGGTCAAAGACCACGACCTGGTCATCAGGTACAGCACGCGGTGACCGTGCAGTGTACAGAGCAGTGTACATGGTGTACGGTGTAGTGTACATGGTGTACAGAGCAGTGTACATGGTGTACGGAGCAGTGTACATGGTGTACGGAGCAGTGTACATGGTGTACAGAGCAGTGTACATGGTGTACGGAGCAGTGTACATGGTGTACAGAGCAGTGTACATGGTGTACAGAGCAGTGTACATGGTGTACAGAGCAGTGTACATGGTGTACAGTGTACATGGTGTACAGAGCAGTGTACATGGTGTACAGAGTAGTGTACATGGTGTACAGAGCAGTGTACATGGTGTACGGAGCAGTGTACATGGTGTACAGAGCAGTGTACATGGTGTACAGAGCAGTGTACATGGTGTACAGAGTAGTGTACATGGTGTACGGTGTAGTTTATGGTGTACAGAGTAGTGTACACAGTGTAGTTTATGGTGTACTGTACATTGTGTACACTGTAGTTTATGGTGTAGTGTACAGAGTAGTGTACGGTGTATTATACGTAGTGTATAGTGTAGTGTATGGTGTAGTGTACATAGTATACAGTGTACTGTATGGTGTACTGTACATAGTATACAATGTAGTTTATGGTGTACGGTGTAGTTTATAGTGTACTGTACGTTGTGTACGCTGTAGTTTATGGTGAACTGTACATAGTGTTTGGTGTAGTGTACATGGTGTACAGAGTAGTGTATTGTACATGGTGTACATAGTGTATGATGTAGTGTACATAGTTTACGGTGGAGTTTATGGTGTACTGAACGTAGTGTACGATGTAGTGTACTGTACACAGTGTATGGTGTTGTGGTGTACTGCATTACGGTGTAGTTTATGGTGTACTGTATGTCGTGTACGGTGTAGTTTATGGTGTACTGTATGTCGTGTACGGTGTAGTTTATGGTGTACTGTATGTCGTGTACGGTGTAGTTTATGGTGTACTGTATGTCGTGTACGGTGTAGTTTATGGTGTACGGTAGTACGGTGTAGTTTATGGTGTACTGTATGTCGTGTACGGTGTAGTTTATGGTGTACTGTAGTACGGTGTAGTTTATGGTGTACTGTAGTACGGTGTAGTTTATGGTGTACTGTATGTCGTGTACGGTGTAGTTTATGGTGTACTGTAGTACGGTGTAGTTTATGGTGTACTGTAGTACGGTGTAGTTTATGGTGTACTGTATGTCGTGTACGGTGTAGTTTATGGTGTACGGTAGTACGGTGTAGTTTATGGTGTACTGTAGTACGGTGTAGTTTATGGTGTACGGTAGTACGGTGTAGTTTATGGTGTACGGTAGTACGGTGTAGTTTATGGTGTACGGTGTAGTTGTATTCGATGTTGTGCTGTAGGTCGTGTGCCGTCCACGACGCCTCCGTCCTGACCGCCCCTCCCCCCTCCGCTCCTCAGCATGCTGCCGTACACGCTTCACCCGCTCATCGCCAAACACTGCATCAAGAGGAAGGTGAACATGGTGACGGCCAGCTACCTGAGTCCTGCCATGAAGGAGCTGCAGAGCAGGTCGGACACGCACGCTACACAACTCAGTCAGAAACGATGCCTTTCGTTCATCGTCTCTGGAGGAGAGCTTCAGATACATACTGGGAATATTGAACATAAATGTTACTCTCTGATGTGCCATGTGTAGCTTAAAGCTACACAGTGATTAAAATGTATTTTACTGTGCCTTTTTAAAAAAAAAAATCAAGATATAGAACAAAACGATCATTATGTTTGTGCGTCAGTGCGGAGGAGGCCGGCGTCACGATCGTGAACGAGATGGGACTGGACCCGGGGATCGATCACATGCTCGCCATGGAGTGTATCGACAAGGCCAAAGCCGACGGATGCACCGTGAGTCAGCTGTGTGTGTGCGTGTGTGCGTGTGTGTGTGTGTGTGTGTGTTCTCAGCGCCTGTACTCTCAATTACAAAGTTACAGACTTCGAAAAAAAGGTTTCCATCAAATTGTAACGGAGAATTTCCACAAAATTGGAAAAGGAAAATTACAATCGATGCACCTTTTCACCGACGACAGCTATGTTACATATGCACATACATGAGCTGTTGGTTCAAGGGGATAAACAGCTGGTGGCGCTAATCCTTCCATCCGATGCCATCAATCCACTGTTGAAGAAGACAATTCATGTCTTGAGCAAAATCTGCTCCAGCATTTCATTTACAGTTGAAGTAAATCACCAGCTCTTTTAAAGCGAACACGTCGCACATGGTTTCGTGCTAAAAAAAAAACCCCAAAACGATCGTCTGTTGATTGCCGACAGGTGGAGTCCTACAGCTCGTTCTGCGGCGGTCTTCCTGCTCCGGAATGTTCCGACAACCCTCTCCGCTACAAGTTCAGCTGGAGTCCGTACGGCGTCCTCCTCAACACCATCAGCACCGCCGTCTTCCTCCGAGACAACCAGGTACGGAGGCCCGGTGGGGCCAGACCACGATGCGTTCATTCTGCGGATCTTTCCCTGCAGTCACAAGAGCAGGGAGACTGAGTGTGTGTGTGTGTGTGTGTGTGTGTGTGTGTGTGTGTGTTGTTCAGGTGGTGAGCATCCCGGGTGGCGGCGCTCTGATGGAGTCCAGCACGCCGATGGATTTCTTCCCTGGTTTCAACCTGGAGGGCTTTCCAAACCGCGACAGCACCAAGTACGCCGAGGCTTACGGCATCCAGACCGCACACACACTGATCAGAGGAACACTGCGCTTCAAGGTACCACACAAACACACACGGGCACACATTCAGCTTTTTTTGCTTAACCTGCATGTTGTCAAATATTCTCTAATTTAATTTGGGTTTGTGATAAAATTTTAAAAGTATTGTAGTCATGGGAAATAAAGGAACACTTCGTCCTTCAGTTTATCACGAACATTCATCATCAACACATAAAGGAACACTTCATCCTTCAGTTTATCACTAACATTCATCATCAACACATAAAGGAACACTTCATCCTTCAGTTTATCACTAACATTCAACACATAAAGGAACACTTCATCCTTCAGTTTATCACTAACATTTATCATCAACACATAAAGGAACACTTCATCCTTCAGTTTATCACTAACATTCATCATCAACATAAAGGAACACTTCGTCCTTCAGTTTATCACTAACATTCATCATCAACACATAAAGGAACACTTCATCCTTCAGTTTATCACTAACATTCATCATCAACACATAAAGGAACACTTCGTCCTTCAGTTTATCACTAACATTCATCATCAACACATAAAGGAACACTTCATCCTTTAGTTTATCACTAACATTCATCATCAACACATAAAGGAACACTTCGTCCTTCAGTTTATCACTAACATTCAACACATAAAGGAACACTTCATCCTTTACTTTGTCACTAACATTCATCATCAACACATAAAGGAACACTTCGTCCTTCAGTTTATCACTAACATTCAACACATAAAGGAACACTTCGTCCTTCAGTTTATCACTAACATTCATCATCAACACATAAAGGAACACTTCATCCTTCAGTTTATCACTAACATTCAACACATAAAGGAACACTTCATCCTTCAGTTTATCACTAACATTCATCATCAACATAAAGGAACACTTCGTCCTTCAGTTTATCACTAACATTCATCATCAACATAAAGGAACACTTCATCCTTCAGTTTATCACTAACATTCATCATCAACACATAAAGGAACACTTCGTCCTTTAGTTTATCACTAACATTCATCATCAACATAAAGGAACACTTCGTCCTTCAGTTTATCACTAACATTCAACACATTTGGAGATACGTGGTTTTTCATTGGGCAGGAAGTGGATAAAGTGACTAAAGCTGTCAGATAAAATTAGGGGAGTGGAAGTGTCTCGGGTGTAAATGTGTTTGTTTCTCGTCCCAAAGGGCTTCTCGAAGGCCATGAGTGGGTTCGTCAAACTGGGCCTGATCAACAGCGACCCCTGTCCCGTCCTGAAGCCGACTGCACCGCCCGTTTCCTGGGTGAGAACTTTTCCAGTGTACAAAGTGTGCTTCTGTCTGTCGTTAGGGCTTAGAACAGTGAAGCTCCTGTGGAAGTGGGTTTGAAGAGTCTCTCACTTGCTGTCAAGAGCTGCTCGTCAACATCAAGGCTGCGGCGAGGCTCTGTGACACCATGAGAGCTTCACGTCTGTCCTCTTTGATGCTCTTGGCATGAAAGAGAAACGCGGCTGCATGTTCGCCAGAGAGCACGATTTTAAAACCTGACACTTGTGTTTCTGAAAACACTCATAAATGTTTTTTATTTTTACTTTTTTTTTTTTTAAACGTTTTATCTGGAAACGAGATGCAACGATCAATGGAAAGAAAACTAAATGTTGCCCCTGGAGCTGCATTAAGCCATGTTTGAAAAAGACGGTGTAGAAGAGGAGCTAGGAGACGGCGTAGAAGCTAAAAAGGAGCTAGGATACAGTGTAGAAGCTAAAGAGGAGCTAGGAGACGGTGTTGAAGCTAAAAAGGAGCTAGGATACAGTGTAGAAGCTAAAAAGGAGCTAGGATACAGTGTAGAAGCTACAGAGGAGCTACAACCTGCACATCTTTTTTTTTTTATCAAGTGTGTTAAATATATTGGCAAGTAACATAGTTTTAACAAGAGACAGACTAGAAGCTAAAAAGGCGTGAGGAGACATACTAGTAGCTGAATAGGATGTTAAGGAGACAGTGTAGAAGCTAAAAAGGAGCTAGGAGACAGACTAGTAGCTGAATAGGATGTTAAGGAGACAGTGTAGAAGCTAAAAAGGAGCTAGGAGACAGACTAGTAGCTGAATAGGATGTTAAGGAGACAGTGTAGAAGCTAAAAAGGAGCTAGGAGACAGACTAGTAGCTGATTAGGATGTTAAGGAGACAGTGTGGAAGCTAAAAAGGAGCTAGGAGACAGACTAGTAGCTGAATTGGATGTTAAGGAGACAGTGTAGAAGCTAAAAAGGAGCTAGGAGACAGACTAGTAGCTGAATAGGATGTTAAGGAGAAAAAGAGGGGCTTCATGAAAGAGAATAGGAGCTGAAGGAGATCTTTAAGAGACAGTCTAGTAGCTAAAGAAGATCTTAAGGATTGGCTCGGTGATAAAGATATTCCTTAGGAGACAGACTAGGAGCTAGGAGACCCACCTAGGAGCTTTCAGAGACGTTTCATACTATAGATGAGCTCGGAGACAGATAAGGAGACATTTTATATATAAGAGGGGAAAACCCAACAAATGTGATGGATTATAAGTATAAAGGAGCAGCTGTGATGTGTGCTCTCCTCTACAGAAAACGCTCCTGTGTGAGCAGATGGGATTGTCCTCTTCCATTTCCTACGATGCCTTTGAAGAAGCCGTATTCGAACGCATCGGAAAGGACGACTTTGTGATGGACGCCCTGAGATGGTGAGACTATAAAACACTCTCCGGGTTCCCCCGAGAGGCTAGATTGACCTCAGGTGCTTTAATCAATTTGGCATGCGTAATTTAGTTTGAATAAAAACCTTTTATTATTTGATCCTGCAGATTTTGAAGAAGCAAATAACGGACGAGTGAGAAATATTGGGGGAAAGTAATCGCGTGGTCGATTGTAATGAATTAGTATTTAATAATTGCATCGACTCGGTGCGGTGGCGTCCCCCTCTTTTCAACAAGTGCTTTTGTTGCTCTTCAAAGTTGGCGTTGGCGTCGTGGAACAAGGCCGAGGCTGCTCCTCTTATGCACACTTTTCACTTCCCTCTCCTTTTTTTTTTTTTTTAAACTTTTTTAAACGAGGGTGCCTGAAGTGGTGTAGCGTGCACACTCTTCAGCTGAAACCAACTTTTTTTTTTTTAAATTATTTTAAAAGGTCTCTTCAGACCAAGGCCCCCGTGCCGCCATTGTTCTGGCGCCGAGGGCGGAACGAGGGCCTTCGGTGGCATTGAAGCGTGAATTCCTCCGAGCGGTAAAAGTGAACCGTTGGAAACATTCCAACCCGTGCAGTAAAAAAAATAAAAATAAAAGAGTAAAAAGCCAAACGAAGCTTCTGAGCTCAAGTTGAATCACTTGTTGTTCATTTATTCAATTCACCAGCAAAGCAGCGACAAAAAGCAACTGCTCATCTCTTTAGATTTAGCCAAGGATGCGTGGGCTGCCGCTCCGAACGGCGCCGGGGTGTTAAAGCAGAGTAATTTTTCTTTTTAAACCTTTTGAAACTGATTTGTGAAGGTTATTCTATTGTGAGGGGAAAAAGTCTCTTTTTCCTCTGTCTCTCTCCGTGTGTTCAGGTTTGGGATGCTGAGCGACGAGTCGGTGGTTCACGCCGACAGCGTCCTGGCCGCTCTGGCGAAACACCTGGAAGCTAAATTATCCTTCGGTGAGGCGCATTTTATTACTTAAAAAACAGCATTACTTGATTTTAACAGACGGCGTCACAATCCTAACTTCTCTCCATCATCAGCTCACTGTTTGTTTTAGAATTTTTATTTAAAGATTTTTTACTCATCGCCTTTAGCCCATGTCTAAGACATAGAAAAAAATGTAGACGCCTTTAGGATCTGGCTCGCTGCCTTAGATCCTCAGATTATCATGATATGTAAAGCTATTTTTGTCTGTGTGTGTTGATATTAACTATTAATGGTTTTCATCCCTTGGTTAGATAAATCTGAGCGAGACATGATCCTTATGCGGAACGACGTCGGGCTTCGCCACCCAACCGGCGAGCTGGAGACCAAACACATTAGCCTGGCGGTGTACGGCGACCCCAGCGGCTTCTCCGCCATGGCCAAAACTGTGGGATACCCAGCAGCCATTGCTGCCCGCATGGTCCTTGATGGTTCGTGACAGTCAGTCTGGAAGATTGTTTCTGTCTCAGGAATTAAGTAACCATTTAATTTGAAGAGTTTTCATTTCTGCAGGTGAAATCCTTACAAAGGGGCTCGTGGTTCCGATGACCAAGGATATTTACAGGCCGGCGCTGGCCCGCTTGAAGGAGGAAGGACTTCACTTCATGTTCAAGAGCACCCTGCAGGAGTAAAAGCCTCCAGAAAGAGAGAGAGAGAGAATCAAACGGGGACAAAAAGGGAAACGGGGCAAAAATATCAAATGTGGCTATCCTCAGAAGTCATTTTTGTTGTAATAATTTGGTTTTGAAGATAAAGTTTAGGTCAGAAGCTGTAAAAAAAGAAAAGAAAAAGGCAGCAGTTCAGATCACATTCGGCATTCTGCGGTTCAGTATTAACATTCTGAGTTTGTCGACTGTGGCGGAGAAACGTTCATCTGTGAAGTGTAGAAGCTCGACTGATCAAACGTCATGTTTGCTGTTCGAAATTTAAAGCATTAAAAAGCACAAACACTGTCTCACTAATCAGGTAAACTATTCCTGAAGACAAGATGGGAATTTCTGACATCGGAATGAGCATTGTCTTGTCAGTCTGTGCAGCTAACGTAAGTTTCTGTGTCAATCTGTGCAGCTAACGTAAGTTTCTGTGTCAATCTGTGCAGCTAATGCAAGTTTCTTCGTCAATCTCTGCAGCTAACGTAAGTTTCTGGGTCAATCTGTACAGCTAACGCAAGTTTCTGGGTCAATCTGTACAGCCAACGCAAGTTTCTTCGTCAATCTGTGCAGCTAACGCAAGCTTCTGTGTCAATCTGTGCAGCTAACGCAAGTTTCTGTGTCAATCTGTGCAGCTAACGCATGTTTCTTCGTCAATTTGTGCAGCTAACGTAAGTTTCTGGGTCAATCTGTATAGCTAACGCAAGTTTCTTCATCAATCTGTGCAGCTAACGTAAGTTTCTTCGCCAATCTGTGCGGCTAACGCAAGTTTCTTTATCAGTGTCTGATGAAGAAACTTAAGTTAGCTGCAGTCTGTGCAGCTAACGTAAGTTTGTCTGGCACAGATAAGTAAATTATTAATCTGCAAAGTTTTTATCTGGAAAGTGCAAAGATAGTGAACGTCTTTTTTCTCTCCCTATGTCACTTTTAAACAGCATCCGAATTCTGCATTAATTAAAGATCCAATACAAACCCAGCTCAGTACTGCACCAACCTACAAAGTGTAATAACCGTCAACAAAAGAAACATCACCTTAGTTACAAACTTCACACATTTCTTCAAAGCCATGATGGAAATAAACCAGTCCAACATCAGAACCATAAAATACTTTTAACGTGAAAGGAAGTCGTCCACTGGTTTGTTCAGAGAGAACACTAATGAAACTGAGAGCGGTTGGGAATTATTTTCATCTGGTTTGAACAGGATCATGAGTTAATTGTTTTATTTTGTTGGTCAGAATTAGTCTTTTTTTTTAGGTTTACCGTTGCGATATTGCCTCTGTTTCAATATATGAAATATTATTATAAAACCCCAAATAATATTTGTAATTTACTTTAACTCGGAAGTTTAAAATTATTAAGTCAGTGTCTGATCATCAGCAATTATTATTATTAGGTATTGTTTAGCTTTTGCAGCTGGTTATCCAGAAATAACGATTTAATTAAGCAGTACCATAATTTCCAAAATACCAAAGACCCCATGTGGAGGATTCAAACATTTAAAAAATCTGATACCAACTTGTCTTGTGTGTGTAGCTAACGTTAGTTTCTCCTGTTTGTCTGTGTAGCTAACGTTAGTTTCTCCTGTTTGTCTGTGTAGCTAACGTTAGTTTCTCCTGTCGGTCTGTGTAGCTAACGTTAGTTTCTCCTGTTTGTCTGTGAAGCTAACGTTAGTTTCTCCTGTTTGTCTGTGTAGCTAACGTTAGTTTCTTCTGTCTGTCTGTGTAGCTAACGTTAGTTTCCCCTGTCGGTCTGTGAAGCTAACGTTAGTTTTTCCTGTCGGTCTGTGTAGCTAACGTTAGTTTCTCCTGTTGGTCTGTGTAGCTAACGTTAGTTTCTCCTGTCTGTCTGTGTAGCTAACGTTAGTTTCCCCTGTCGGTCTGTGAAGCTAACGTTAGTTTTTCCTGTCGGTCTGTGTAGCTAACGTTAGTTTCTCCTGTCGGTCTGTGTAGCTAACGTTAGTTTCCCCTGTCGGTCTGTGTAGCTAACGTTAGTTTCCCCTGTCGGTCTGTGAAGCTAACGTTAGTTTCCCCTGTCGGTCTGTGAAGCCAACGTTAGTTTCTCCTGTCGGTCTGTGTAGCTAACGTTAGTTTCTCCTGTTTGTCTGTAAAGCTAACGTTAGTTTCTCCTGTTTGTCTGTGTAGCTAACGTTAGTTTCTCCTGTCGGTCTGAGTAGCTAACGTTAGTTTCTCCTGTCGGTCTGTGTAGCTAACGTTAGTTTCTCCTGTTTGTCTGTGTAGCTAACGTTAGTTTCTCCTGTTTGTCTGTAAAGCTAACGTTAGTTTCTCCTGTTTGTCTGTAAAGCTAACGTTAGTTTCTCCTGTTTGTCTGTGTAGCTAACGTTAGTTTCTCCTGTCGGTCTGAGTAGCTAACGTTAGTTTCTCCTGTCGTTCTGTGTAGCTAACGTTAGTTTATCTTGTCGGTTACTTTTGAATATTATCGCGTTAAGTTTATCTTTGTGAACAAAATTTCACTGAGAAGTTGATTTAAAAAATTGGGGAATTTAACAGAGTCAACAAATTTTGGCTGATTACTTTCATGTTAAAACAAGAAACTAAATTTAAGTAAATGATGCATTTAAAGAAATGTACAATTAAATGCAAATGTATCTTGTTTTACATCACGTCATGTTTACATCACGGTCCTGGATAATTCCAATCGCAATATTGTTTAGAACGTTTTGTAGTCTCGACATGTCACACTTGTTTTTGTTATTGTTTATTAACTCATGATCTTGATTCGCTAGCTGAAAAAAGACCAGAAACAGCGTTCCTTGGCGTATGTCGAGCTCAGTAGAAGTGTAGCTAACGTCATTTGAGTTGTTTTTAAAGGATGAATTCCGTATTTGTGGAACCAGAAGTTTCCCTGACTGTAATATTTATTGTCCGCCACCTAAGCAATATTTATTGTATTTTTTTGTGGGTTGATGTGGTCACATTGTAGACGGTTTGTTAAATGCTTTAAAAAAAGAATGCCCAGAAAGAAATATTTTATAAGTACCTGAGATATATTTTTAAAAGTAAATACATTCATATGCTGCTTAATGTAGTTTATAAGTGGGCCTTTAGGTTTTAAACAGCACCACGTTTGATGTTTTGGTAGATTTGTAGGTTTAAATCTGAATGGCACAAAGACTTCTGGCAAATTCCAATGACGCTAATACATTTTTGGGTGAAAGAGCACAACACTTTATTGTCGAACATGTTGCCGATCGAAGTATTGGTTTTATTTACCTCCAAGTGAACAATATGGTTTTGTCTATGTTTCAGCTGGCAATGTCATTTATGATGACAAAACCCTCTTTTGTTTGTTTTGATATCCAGAAATGTAAAATAAAAAATGTTACATGAATTAAAGTTAGTGTTACATTGTTTCTTTTTTCATGAATTAAATACAGGAATGTCAATTGCAAATGTAACGATTGCATTATTTTGATTCACACTTGCGTTACATCAATACTAATGCAATTACAATTCATAGTTGGGTTTTTATTGCATCAATGTGTTCATGCATTCTAATTAAAGTATTTGATTACTGACACATTGTAGCCTCCATACTTACAAAGGGAAGTGAAATGTTTGTTTTTTAGGTACGATATTTGGATGAATGGAACCTTTTCAAGCTTTTTGTGTTTATAAGTAAAAGTACAATACTACAGTGCAAATGTACTCAATTACAGGTGAAAGTTCTTGAGTAAAACATACTTCCACTTCCGTGTATCTCATAGCTGACTGTCAGATTGAAGCAATAGTCAAGATATTTTGGACTATCCTGCCTCCAGCTCGGGCCTTCAGAAGGAGAAAAAGACAATCAGCTTGTTTGCTTCCACTCAATTTGGAGGCAGTCATGCAAACTAGGCCACCAAGCAGGGGATAATTGGGCATGTAATTATGAGAAGTCAAAAATGCAAATTAAGGTGTGGATACGGCGGCCGGTCAAGATGACGTCTGGGACACTTGACCTATTTTCTGTCCTGACAAGGCGCGTTTCTTTTTGCGTCTTGAGTCTTAGCCCGGATTACCGCATTGCGGAAAATCAATTGGAATAATCAGTTCAGCTACGGGGATTAAAGCATGACTCCATAAAGGGAAAATATATAATCCACAGGCTGGACAGCACTTGGTTTTCATCAGAACCACGTCTTAATTTTCTCTGTTCCTGTGTTTGTTTCTTTAACACCTCTCACAGGGGGTGTCTGCTCCCTCTTTTGTCTCGCGGTTGTGACCTTTGGCGACCTTCCTGTGGGCAGACTGCGCGGCTGTTGATCGGGGGGGAACTTAGGCTCCTTCTGAAAGTCACTCATGAGTAAACGCATCAGCTAAATTCATGTGACCTGCTTGTTCGGCTCGTGTTTGATTGCCTCTTCGTGGTCCTGCGTGCGGAGTCACGTCTTTCTTTTTTTATTTACCTTTTTATTTATTTTTTTAATCGCGATGTGAAGAATCCCAATCGGCTACGATCCTTATGAAATTTATTGTGGAGGCTCACGATACCGACAAGCTGAGCCAAAAATATTTTGTTGTAGTTTTTCCCGCAAAAAAGACTGGTGTACACAACAATATTAAACTTTAATGGGCAGCCTGAGAAGCAAAACAAAAATGTCCCGCCCTTTTTTCTTGCTCATTAAGCCCCCTCTGTTCTTTACATAGCTAAAGAATAATAGTAAAAAGAACATTATTTTGCTGTTTTTTCATAATAACAGACAGCAGTTTGTGTGTGTTAGTGTACTTGTGGGAACAGAAATACTCCAAAAAGCTCCTTCTTTGGTGTTTCTTTCACTTATTTAATCCTCTAGCTAATAATCCAGCAGTGTTTCATGTCCAGCTAAACAACAAACATGTCAGTACCCCATGCATCACATTTAGTCTGTTACAAAATCCAGAATATAAAAGCATTAATGTTCTCCAACTAAGCAATTAGAATTAAACCATAACATTCGAATGCACTAAAAATGGTAAAATATAAAAATCTAAAAGTATAAATAGAAATTTGGTCCATCAAGTTGATTACTATAATATTATTTACATTAGATTATTATTTTGTATTATTCCAGGCCCTTATATTTGACTGCAATAGCACACTGCTGTTACCGTTGCGATGGTATTTACAGAAAGGAGTTCAGTGCAGGAGCGCTATAAAAGACAAGCTAACAAAATATCTCATTTCATGTAAAAAGATGCTTTTTTTCCCCTTTTTTATTCTCTCCCCTATTTGGCTCAGTGCCAATAAATACAAAAGGTTTAGGAAAAGTTGGTTAGTTGAGTGAAACGTCTCAGGGCGGTACAGCGTTAAAAACAGTGGACAGTTTAGTCTACAGCTCGTATCAAAGTTAAAAGTACAGAATGAAAAATACAAAAAGGCACACATTACAAAACCGCAGGAAGTCCAGATCCATCCGAGGAGGAACCCGGTTCCTCCTGAACGCTGAGGATTATTATTTAGTAGACGTAGCGCGAGTCTGGCACCGGGAGAAGCTCTGTTGGCGATTGAAGTGGAGGGCTCAATTGTAAAAGTTAAACAAAGTTTTTTTGTGGGTTTTTTTACACCAGGGATTCAAGGCTCTCTGCAGCAGTGCTGGCGGTTCCCACCACAATGGTACCGTTGTTGTCCGAAGACTGGAGGGTTTTCTCATCTTCTTGCGTCCCGATGAGACTCAGCATGGCTTTGTACAGGAACTGGAACTGCTCCTGTTGGACAAACGACAGGAAACACATCGTTACACTTCAGGGTATTTCAGATTGTAGCGTTAAGATGGTTTAGAATGAGTTAATCTTCCAAATAAGTGAGTTTGACCTCAAGGTTTGTTTCCAAACCGGCTAATCATGTGACGTCAGACTTTCCTTTTTCATATAGGAATAATTTAATAGTTGTATTTTATGTGAGTGGGTCTGAGAGGCTTTTTTGTAGAGCAGGTGTGAATTTTTTTCAAGTCAATTGGATATTCTGGGTTAGGGGCGTCGCCGCTCCAGCGTCTAGGGGGCGCTAGAGAGTCTTTTTTTTTTAAAACACAAAGATGACACCTATATCTCATGGCTATTTTCACCAGGCCGGACACGCGTGCCAAATTCGGTCAGTTTTCGAGTTATGGCAAGTACCCCGAAAAGATGTCCAATGTACAAGAATAAAAATCCGAAAGAATAATAAGAATCCTGTAAAATAACAATGGGGTCAGAGCGACTGACGTAGTCGGTCCGAGAGATCCTAATGACATCACCCAAGTTGTAAGGTGTAACAGACACGACATCATCGTCAGCGTATTGTGAGACCGTAAATGCCGTACAATGTCGCTGAAGCTCCCCGGTCTCATGAGGTTGGTCAGCTTGGCCACTTGGAAGACGTCGACCGAACCGTCGGCCTCCAGCTGACGAGTCAGAGACGACAGAGCGCAGAAGGTCGCTGCCGTGGCTCCGCCCACACTAGGAAAAACAAAAAGAAACTCAGAGTGAAACGTATTCATTGAGAACACAGAGTCCCCAATACGTCGTATCCTCGGTGAAGGTCTCACTCGTCGTAGACCACGACGGGGCCGTCCTTGGCGGCGCTCTCCTCCTTCACCAGGTTGAGCAGCTCGAAGGTGTTGCTGATGGGACTGTCCGGGTTGGGCCAGCGAGGGGCCCGGTAGCGCCTCACCTCCAGAACAAAGTCGTCCTGAACGAACGAGACAAAGACATCTGTCACAGCCAGACGGGACGTTTTCAACGTCTTGTCCTGTCACCCGTTGAAACAAAGGGAGGCCTCTCCAGCGTTACTGTCATAAAGTCCTTAATTGGCTTATACTTTCATAATCCTGTAATCCTGATTTGCACATCTGAACACTTAAATGTGTCGTAGATCTTTTTTTTTTAATGGATGAAATTGGCCTGATCGCTACAGTAGGGTGACATAAAACTCATAGTACGTCAACAAATGTCATAAAGTAATATTATAGCTTGTCAAAAAAAGTCTTGGAATATAAAATATTTTTCAATTCTTAGCAAAATTTTGAAAAAAAATGAAAAAAATCATTGAAATTTTGTTGTTAATAAAATAAAGAAATTTGATCACAAAGGGAGTGCAAGTTAGAAAAAAAGTCATAAAATGTTATTTTACAGTCTGACATAAAAAAGGTAATGAAAACGTCATAATATTGTCTGCCATGATAAAGTCATTACAAATATATAAATATATCACCTTAATTGAGCGATTTTGTTGGACAACGCTGCAGTTTAATGTGAGTTCAAAAAGATATTTAGTTTTACGCGTGCATTACATTTAAAAGATTCATCCTCTGGTGAACAAGAACGGGATCAGATCATTTCATGGACTTCCTGCTAATATGTATTCTTCTACCTTTGACGCTAACTGTTAAGCATGTTGTTCTTTGTGCCGCTCGCTGCATTGAACGGACATTAAAGACATTTTCAACACTCACACTCAGATCTATTGTAACGGCGTGAAGCTGTGGCGCTCCGGCTCACACTAACCTGTGTAGCTTCCAGCACGTAGTCCTGGACCACCACCATGTCCTCGTTCGTCAGACAGACGTGGTTCTCGCTCCTCTGAGTGACAGTGAACGTCTCGTAGCTGATTGGCTGCCCTTTACGTGGCCAGACGACACACAGCTCCGCCTCCTCCTGCTGCTCCTCCTCTTCCTCGGACTTCTGACGACACAGGAAGTCAGCGCACGTCATGTTACGAGTCAAAGAATCTCTGAGCGAACAAGCTTTAAATGAACAGATGACAACCCTCATGTCAACATACTGACGCCATGACATTGTTTTTTATTATTAAGTATTTTCTTTTGGTGTAAAAATACCTAAAAATACAAATTGTTTCCTTATCGTTGGCTTAGATTGAGCTGTTTGTATCTACGCCTCATCCTTTGACTGTATATAAGAAGTGGAGGGACTCATGGTGACGTCACCAGGTTGGTTTGCGGAGGCGGACCTTAAATCAGTCAGGACGTGGTTAGCCTAGCTTAGCATTAAGACTGGAAACGGATCCCCGCTATGTCCAAAAATATCAAGGAAACAAAGAAGACAGTTTCAACTTCACTGAGAAGTGTTATTTAGTGAGCTTCAGAGGCGTAATTCCTTACTTTGAACCAGGCTTGCTCTTTACAGTATTTATGCTAAGCTAGGCTAATCCCTCCCTGACTCCAGCTCTGTACTTGAACACGTGAGCATCTTGCTCTCTGAATTCAAACGACGTGCATTTCTGAAAATGTTGAGCCAACTCTTATAAGTTTAAAGAGACTTTGAAACTTTCTGAAACTCATTTAGACTCTGAAACCGCTCACCTTGCCCGACGGCGCCGGCGTCCCCATCAGCGACACGATGACCTGGGCGTTGTGGTCCCACAGCATCCTCCAGAAGTCTTTTATGGTGCCGGGCAAAGGACTCTGGGTAATGATGAACTCGCTGCTCTGCCTGTAGCCCTGCAGGGACAGAAACTTCGGCATCAATGACGTCCACGTTTTCCCCCAAGAGGACGATACGTTTCACTTCTGCTCCCCGTCCAATGTCTTCAACTCAATCCAACCCATAAACACGTCGGTTCTCACTGTGACGTATGATGCGTCGATGTAGTCGGACGCTTCCCCCGCCGCCGTGGACGAGCGCACGCGGGACCTCTCAACTGCAAAGACAGAAAGAAGAAGCAGAAGAAGAAGAGAGTCACGCAGCGTCACCTCCCCCCTCATCGATCTTCCTTCAAACTGCAGCCGGAGAGACGAATCAAACATTCAGCGTTCGCGTTTCGTCTTCTGTTTTTCCCCTGAAGCACGCCGGACTCACCGGGCGCCGCGGAGCCGTTCCTGTTCTCGCCGCGGTCGCCGTCCCGCAGAGCTGCAGAGGTGTCGCGCGGCTTCACGCCGGAGTCACAAAGCAGCTGTGGGAGAGAGACACCGAACGTCTGTACACGGCTGAGGAAGCGGCATCTGTGCAAAGTGTTCGGAAGACAATCCCTCTGCATTCGTTGCAACGTTTCAAATGGTCACTAACTATAAGTTTTACAAGCCTTTTAGCTGTAAAGTTCAGGGTAAAAACTTTTCTTTTCTTTCCACATCCATTAAGAATCTGACTTTCTTTATATTCTCTCAATGAGCAGCAGTCAGCTGGTTCAGAAGATTTGAAAACAAACAGAAACAATGAAGGAGAGAACCAGAAAAACGACGTCACGATACAATTAGAAATATTCATTCTGTGGCAGAGACGAGGCTCGTCGTTGCGTCACGCAGTGTGAATCAATACAGGAGAGAACATTTGTGGGATTTTGTTCTGAATGAGTTGTAACACGACGAGCCGCTCACCTTGAACTGCTTGTCCAGGCGCGTCCTCCCAGCAGCCACCGGGGTCAGCAGCTCGTCCACGTACCTGTGCAGCTGAGCCGCCGCCACCTCCGTGTCCCCGGACAAGATGGCCTCCACCAGGGCGTCGTGGATGAAAACATACTGTTCCTGCAGAGAGGACATGTTAAGGAAAAGTCTTATTCTTGTTTGTAACATAAAGTAGCGTGTGTTAATGTTTTTACGTTGTCCACTACGAGTAATGCAGGGACATTTTGTTTAATAACAAGAAGTACCAAAGGTACCAAATCCCCGGCCAGCCACTGCGTGTGTTTTCAGTTTAAAGATGTAGAGATTACATTTCAATATTTAGTTAAACTTGACTCATTTCATTTAACTAGCAATGTTCCGCTTCCTGGGTTCGAATGTACCATTTCACAACCGCGGACCTTTACTAATGCGTGTGGACGAGTTGACCTCTGACCTCTGTCTGGACCAGGTAGTTCCTCTGTGTGCGGATGTGTTTGAGGAAGGCCGTGATGTTGACGCTGCTCTCCTCCCTCATCTGCTTCAGCATGCTGTCCAGCACCACGTACGTGCCGGTCCGGCCCACGCCGGCGCTGCACGCCACCGAGGAGGAAGAGGAGGAGAGTTTTACCTTGACCTTCCTCTTGTGTTTGGGTCAGAACCGACCCGTTTTAGGTTTTTAAATGCATTAAAGAACTGCATACATTTGTTTATTGCATCGAGGCTTTTTGACTTTGTCAGGAACCTATTTCAACTGAATAAAACCCCCAAAAATGTTTTCACTAAATGATAAAATGCTCTGGTTGACATGATGACCTTTGTGTTGTTATCGTCGGTTTAGACTCAGTTATAAACATTACAAACAAGATTTTTAATTTTTCTTTTTTTTAAAATTTGACCTTGCAAATTTATATGTTGTGTTATAACTTGTTCTGCTTTTCATTTTGTGTTTCTAATAAAGTTCTATTGCTGAAGAAATTACTTTTTATTATTTTTCTTGAAGTAAATATATTTGGGTCGACAACCTTTTATTTATTTTCATGATTCTTTTGATGTTAATTTGAACATTTCTTTAATAGAAACGGAGGGGTATCCTGACAAAGAAAAGGCCCAGAGGCCCACACCAAAAATATTAAAACATACAACAATCTGTTCATGGATAAGGAAGTTTAACAAGGTCACCAAGAGATGAGGAACACATTGTTGTTAGTGTATTTTACAACTGATTTAAGACATGGGTCAAAACCAACCCCGCTAACACAAGAGATGCTAACAGAAAGCTAACACAAGAGCTGCTAACAGAAAGCTAACACAAGAGATGCTAACAGAAAGCTAACACAAGAGATGCTAACAGAAAGCTAACACAAGAGATGTTAAGAGAAAGCTAACGCAAGAGCGGCTAACAGAAAGCTAACACAAGAGATGCTAACAGAAAGCTAACACAAGAGATGCTAACAGAAAGCTAACACAAGAGATGCTAACAGAAAGCTAACACAAGAGAGGCGAACAGAAAGCTAACACAAGAGATGCTAACAGAAAGCTGACACAAGAGATGCTAACAGAAAGCTAACACAAGAGCTGCTAACAGAAAGCTGACATATGAGATGGTAACAGCAAGCTAACACAAGAGGAAGGTTAACGACTGAAAGCAAAGCTTTGTCGGGTCCTCGTCTGGTTTTTCTTCAGGTCTCACCTGCAGTGCACCACCACGGGCCCCGCGCCGTCCGCTCGGGCTTTGGACGACTTGCGGACGAAGCTGAGCAGCGGCAGCGCGAACTCCGGGACGCCCATGTCGGGCCACTGGGTGTAATGGTACTGAGTCACCGTCCGCTCGTTGCTCCGCCCCTTCTGGGAGCCCTGCGGGCGGACGGCACCACACAGGAAGTGGTTAAAATATAAAACCTTTATGACGCTTCACTGGCGTCATGAACTTAAAGGCCGCCGAGAAGAGGTCGCACTACAATTTTAGGAATTAACTCCACAATTCAACGTTCAATTCAAAGTGTTGTTTTTAACTGACGTTAGCTAACGTTAGCTAATGTTAGCTAACGTGGGGGCGTGCTGCAATCACAGCTGTTAAACTATACAGCTGGTGTAGTGACCACAACCACGGACCGCCGCTGATGTTTATATCTTGTGTGAAAACAACGAGTGAACGTTAAAGCAAATCATGAAACGCCGAAGAAAATCATATTTGAAAAAAATCTGTGGTCGCCGTTACTTTCCATGTTCCCGCCCTCAGAGATTTTGATAAAATATGATTTGCAGTCATTACTGAGCGGTCACGCTGAGCTCCGATTGGCTGTTTGCCCGACCTTCTTGGCGTGGGCGTTCCTCACGGCGAAGGTCCTCTGGGTGTAGGAGGCGAGCGCTCTGCTGCTCTTCAGCGTCACCAGGAAGCTGCCGTACTCCTCCTGCACCTCCGCCGGCCAGTACTGATCACACTTCCTCTAAACGCATCAAACATTACGAATTATGAGGGAAACGCAACGATTTCTGTCTTTATTTCAGTTAAGAGGGTTAAGTTGGTAAAGATGGAGTCACTCACTCGTCCCTTCTCCACCAGGTTGGTGATCATAACGATGACGCAGACGTTTTGCTCCCAAATCATCCTCCAGAAGTCCTCAGTGCTCGACTTCAGAGGACCCTGAGCGGCGATGTACGACCGCGGCTTCTTAAAACCCTGAGGGGAACACGCACGCCGCTTTAAAGACAACAACAACAACAACAACAACAACAACACCTGCTGAACTCTTAAGATTACATAAACCACAAGAGCTCGTCCCTTCAGGTCAGAGGAGTCGCCCCCTGGTGGTCAGGAGAGAGAATGCAGCTTTAAGATATAAAGCATATACTTCTATACAACCAGAGGAGTCGCCCCCTGGTGGTCAGGAGAGAGAATGCAGCTTTAAGATATAAAGCATAGACTTCTATACAACCTGAGGAGTCGCCCCCTGGTGGTCAGGAGAGAGAATGCAGCTTTAAGATATAAAGCATAGACTTCTATACAACCTGAGGAGTCGCCCCCTGGTGGTCAGGAGAGAGAATGCAGCTTTAAGATATAAAGCATGCACTTTATTGGTGTCAGACGCATTGAAAACGAGACGCGCTGCTACAATGAGGGCAAGAGAAGAATGAAACTTGTCTGCAGCCCACGTGGATATAAACAACGCTGGATATCGAATACTTTTTTAAAATCTGCTTTGCCAATGTGTTTGAGAGGAAAGAAATACATTTAACTTGAATTTGTTGGAGCTCAAGGCTTCGCACAAAACACGTTGGCCCCACAAAACCCCTTTAAAGGCCGGCATGGGGAGGAAAACATAAAATAAATAAAAGTGCCACTTGTTCTCGGCAGAGGTCAGCATTCAATCACTCGCTGTAACAGTTACACAACCTTCACGTGACTGAAGAGCGAGAAGTCGCCTCCGTACCGAGCGCTGGAGAGATCCTTCACGTGCTTTTTTACCAACTTTGCAACCTGCAGCCGGCTCTCCGCTGAGGCCGTGACGGCTGCTGGTTGTTTGCGTGTGCGTGTGCCTTTTCTGTCTTTTCACAAAGCGGACAAATAACGTTTTTGACAGCGTCAATACGCCGAAACGAGGCAGGAGATGAAGATGAAGGTGAAGATGAAGCCTCACATCCACGTAGTTGGCGTTGATGTAATCCCCCGTCTTCTTGTCTTTGTCCGCCTGCGGCGCGAGTCGCACTCGGCTGTGGTCGTCTGAGAGCGAAGGACGGATCAAAAAATATGAAATAAGAGAGGAGCGCAAGATCAGATCAACACAGAGAAGACTGGATGCACCAAAATAATAACAAAATAATAACATAACAACTACAACACAGCACGTTAGTCCATCACTTCCTGTCTTTCTCCTGAAGACGCAAAACTTTTAAATCACATCACAAATACCATCGTTTTATTCTTAACACTGGATCACTGACGTCGGGTGATTGTGGTTTCGTTATTTTCATTGTGTTGCTTTTGTCTGACTTGTGTAGCCTCATGCTGCTCACTGACGTTACTGAAGGTGGGCGTGTCTTATTGAAGGTGGGTGTGTCTATATGAAGGTGGGTGTGTCTATATGAAGGTGGGCGTGTCTTATTGAAGGTGGGTGTGTCTATATGAAGGTGGGTGTGTCTATATGAAGGTGGGCGTGTCTTATTGAAGGTGGGTGTGTCTATATGAAGGTGGGCGTGTCTTATTGAAGGTGGGCGTGTCTTATTGAAGGTGGGTGTGTCTATATGAAGGTAGGCGTGTCTTATTGAAGGTAGGTGTGTCTTATTGAAGGTAGGTGTGTCTATATGAAGGTGGGCGTGTCTTATTGAAGGTGGGCGTGTCTTATTGAAGGTGGGTGTGTCTATATGAAGGTAGGCGTGTCTTATTGAAGGTGGGTGTGTCTATATGAAGGTGGGCGTGTCTTATTGAAGGTGGGCGTGTCTATATGAAGGTAGGTGTGTCTTATTGAAGGTGGGTGTGTCTATATGAAGGTGGGCGTGTCTTATTGAAGGTGGGCGTGTCTTATTGAAGGTGGGTGTGTCTATATGAAGGTAGGCGTGTCTTATTGAAGGTAGGTGTGTCTATATGAAGGTGGGTGTGTCTTATTGAAGGTGGGTGTGTCTATATGAAGGTGGGCGTGTCTATATGAAGGTGGGGGTGTCTTATTGAAGGTGGGTGTGTCTATATGAAGGTGGGCGTGTCTTATTGAAGGTGGGTGTGTCTATATGAAGGTAGGCGTGTCTTATTGAAGGTGGGTGTGTCTATATGAAGGTGGGCGTGTCTTATTGAAGGTATAAGTCGTAGTACTCACAGGCCAGGATGTTGCTGTATCGGTTTTTAGTTTTGTTGTCAGGATGGTTGGAGCTGTCGGTCGTCATCGCCATGTCCACCGTGCACGTCTGAACCTCCTGAACACACACACACACACACACACACACATAAGATGTAACTTGTCTGTAGGGCTGAGGATGATATAACAATCTGATTTTATATATAATCTGAAAACGTTCAATATGGTTTTCACTGAGACCGCCAGAGAACGTCTCGTTGCGCAAAAACGGCTAATTATTAAAAAAACTGAACTTTTTCTCTCAGTTTTGTTTTATTTGCATGAGAAAACTGAGTTTGGCTCCAGAATACAGTCGAGGAGCCGCTTCACGACTCC
>NW_027176218.1:1750000-1872500 GCF_023055335.1 Clinocottus analis | reverse complement strand
TGCTTGTGTTTATTTTATGTATTTGTTCAGCAAAGTCTTGGGGAAAAAATGTATAGCTGCAAAAAAAAAAAAACACTTTAAAAAGATATTTTGATCATAACTATGAACATGCAGCATGATTCCCCAAAAACGCCTCCTGGAGCGTCAATAAGACACCTTTTTGGAAAGATTAGGACCTAAAGAATCAGAATCTGCAACAAAAATCACAATAAAACAAAGTCTTGGTCTGTTAGGAAGAAGTTTCAGTCAAAAAACTGTGTCGTTCGGTTAAAAAATGAAAAAATATTACGTATTTTATGCCAAACGGTTGTCTGAATGGGGCATGCTGGGACTTAAAAATGGCGCGGGAGGATTTTCAAAAGGTTAAAGTGACCACGCAATGTCACACAGACAGCTTTTTGATGCCCCACGGGGAGGTTGTACCTCTTTTCCCCCTCTTACCACAACCCCCAAGTCGTCGTACGAACCCCAAATGAGTTCTGTTTTATAGCTTTTATAACATATTTTTGATCACAGCTATGAACATCCAGCGTGACCGAAGCAAGATTTCCCAAAAGTGTCTTTCGGAGCAGTCGCAGACTTGTTCAACCTGGATAGTTAAGACCCTTACCAACATCCCACATGATAATAACACACCTTTTTGGAAGGATTAAGATCTAAAGAATTGAAATATGCAAAGAAAATCACAATCACTGTTGAAGGACTTTCAGTTTCCAGAGTTTCTGAACGTTGAATAAAGTCAGGCTCTAAATTCTTACACATATTAGAGGTAAAGGGTTTTAAGATATCTCTTAAAATGCTGTCAACAAATCTATCCCCTCCATGTTTATATTACTAAATGTGTATAAATGAGCTCATGAACACGTTGTGAACAAACATCCAGAATACATGTAGGAATGAAAGAGTGAAGTTATATGACAAGTGATGTTTAAATATGCAAATGAGTCATTATGTAATGGTGACTTTAGGTGAATTCATGAGAAATCTATTAAATGAAATGTCGACGTGTGTATTTTTGGATGTTTTCTTTCCTTTTGTCTGATAGAAGACGTGTTGACCAGCGCATGAAAAATGATGTTTTTGGTCGTTGTGTGTCGTCCTGTAAACGTTGTGTGTTGTTGTCGAGGCGTCAGCGGGTATTTAGATCCCATTGCTGTTCAGATTGTTGGACACTTTAAACCTTTAAACTTGTTTGAAGCTGAAGGAATGAGCTGCTCCGTTGAAACGTTGCGAAGCTTCGCGGCGCTCTGCTGCCCTCTGGCGGCCATGACGGGAAACACACGGGTTGAGTTGCCAAAAGGAACATGTGTCAGCTGCACGGTGGCGGACATTTTCACCCGACAGGAGATCAATATTTATCACCAAGATCACAAAAACATTTAAGAGGGATCAATACCAGTGAATGGATTGTTAAGAAATGAACGTATTCGTTTTAAAAGGTTTTAAAAAGAAACTGAGCCGTCGCCACTTCCTGATCGAGTTTGGTGACGTTATTTTCCACTAATGAACAAATCTACTAACTTAAAAGTTTTCATCAGGATGTAAACAATTCAACCTCTGCTCTTTGAAAAATATCAATAAAAAAAAGAAGAAATAAACAAAATCACAAAACACAAAAAAAATAAGTGAGAAGAAAATAATGCAAACTATTAACAGAAAATTGTCAATTAGTTGTAGATACTATCACTCAAAACATATTTGTTTTAACCGTGTGGATTATTAATTGGCGTGTAATAATAAAGCACTGAGCACAACGCCCCTGGCAGACCTCTCAGCCCAATGCATGCTGGGAAACACTCCTTCACACCCCTGAACAGACGAACTGGTACTAAAAAGGATAAATGGGTCTCAAATGATGATGACGATGATGACGAAGAGGATAGTGATGGTGCGTTCATCCGAGTGGTTGGATCCGTTTTTACCGTGCATGCATGAAAAATATAAATAAAAAAGTGAAATGCAGTTTTGTTGCTAGATGGTGGATTAGTCATCTCATCGCTCGCCATGTTTTGTTGTTGCCCACTACGGCGGCGGTTTTACCTGCGACTGGCTCCTCCTCCTCCGACTCTCTTTCTGTGCGCTCGGAGATACTGAAGTCGGAGGACGTCTCGTTGTCGTACGGGCTCTCGCCCGAGCCGCTCTCCTCCTCCCCGCCCAGCGACCAGGGCGGAGCCGCCGCCGTCGCCGCCGCAGCGGGAGCGGTCGGCGTCGCCGCGCCTCCCGCCTCCGAGGCGACGGCGCTGCCGCTCCCGCCGTCGCTATCGAAATAGAACGCCGAGGAGCGCTCGTCCGAGTCGTCGGGGGCCCGGCCGGACTCGGAGGCGGAGGCGGGCGGGGGAGCGGCGCTCGTGGCTCGGGTCGAATAAGGGAACGCGCTCTCTCCAGAGGCCGAGGTTTGAACCCTGTCCCACTCCTGATCTACGCCCTCCAGGGGGTCGGGGGCCAGGGCCGAGCCCGAGGCGCCGCCGCTGGCGTCTAACGCCCGTCCTTCCGGTGTAGGGGTGAAGGGGGAGGAAGGGAAGGCGGAGGATCGGAAGGTGGTGGAGCTCCCGTCGGATGCGGACATCCGGGGATCCCCGACGCCGGGCGGCGTGGCTGCAACAGAAACGGGCAGGAGGGAGCGTGAAGAGGACGACGTGGGCGAGATACGAGCGCTAAGCGGCCGGTCCGCGGACGCCGCGTCAGAACCCGCCACAGAGAGGGAAGAGCGCGGGAGGTCGCCTACGCCCACACCAGAGGCCGAAGAGAAGCCCCCGCTAGAGAAGCGCTCTAAGCTAGCAGAGTTCCAGGCGGAGGACGGGAGGGGCGCGTGGGGGGAGGCGTGCGGCCAGGGCGACGAGGACGCCGACGGCTGGAGGGAGCAGCCGCACGCGGGGTCCACGTCGCTGGCGAAGGGAAACCCGTCACCGCTGACCACCTCGGGCAGAAAAGACTCGATGGCGCTCCCCGTGGCGTAGCTGGCGTCCTCGAACCCGACGGAGAGGGAGCGGGAGGACGAGCCGGCGGTCGCGGAGGAGGAGGAAAGGGTGAGGGTGAGGGCGAAGTCACTGGGGAGGAGAACCGAAGGCTGGAGGGTCGGGCCGAGAGACAGAGAGACCGCCGAGAGCGACGGCGGCCAGGGGGACTCGGACCCGGACGGATCCGGCGCCGCCTGGAGAGGAGGGGTGTCGCTAAACACAGAGTGGTCGCCCGAGGAGGAGGCCGACGAAGAAGAGGAAGACCCGGACAACAAATCACCATCACCGTCACCATCACCATCGCTATCGCTATCGTCGAACCCGACACCGGGGGCGACTGTCCCCCAATCGGTCAGGGGGTGAGGAGGGGGGGAGGAGTCAGGGGGCGTGGGGGTGGAGGGAGAAGCCGGGTCTTTGCTAGGCAGCGGAGCGGTAGCGGCATGCTGGGAGTCCGGGGCAGAGGCGGACAACACGGGCCAAGACGAGGAGGGAGGGTCATGCAGGCAGGTGGAGGGGTCCGCGGTGTCACACAGAGGGGAGGAGGAAGAGGAGGAGGAGGGGGAGGAAGAGGAGGTGGTGGTGGTGGTGGAGGAGGGGACAACAGGGGGGCGCTCACCGTTGGACATCGGCTGCGTGGTGTGCAAGAGAACGCCACTCAACTGGACAGAGGTGGTGGTGGACGAAAAGCGAGGCGCGCCGGGACTCGTGGGCGTCGGTGAAGCACCTCCACCCGAGGACGAGGAAGAGGAGGAAGAGGAGGGCCGGGTGCCGGGAGTTTGGATCCTGTCCACGTCTGCGGGGCGCGCCAGGCCTCGGTTGGTCTCGGCCCGGACGAAGGGCGACGATGTCGTCGCCGTTGTGCCGCTGGAAGAGAAACTTTTACCACCTTTTGTCTTTGAGCCGCCTAGCGTGGGAGAAGTGGACCGAACGCCGCCGCTCGTTCTCTCGGAGGCGGCCGTCGGTCCGAAACCCCCGAGAACCGCCTCCGCATCGGAGCGCGAAGGAGTGGAGGAGCCGGTTCTTCTCGTGGAGGAGTAAAAAGGTGCTTCTCCGGTGTGTTTTGTTGCAAGGGGGACGCCTGGTGGACGCGTGGAGGTACTGCGGGGCCCTGTTTCCGCGGGGCCTAGGACGTGACCGTACTGGGTGGATCTGACAAAGGGAACCGGATCGGTGGAGGTCTTCCTCAAACCAGATTCTGCCGTTGTGGTCGTGACGCCGGGCGGCGGTAAAAGAGGCGGCCTGGAGGTCGTGGCCCTCGGTGAGTCCGTAGGGTTGGAGTCCTCGTAATCCTCGGGTTGGATCGGTTTGTTCCAGGACGGATCGGGTCCATAGTTGCTCTGTTGGAGGGGAGAGAGAGCGAGAGGTTTATGAACAACGCAACAATCAGATGCAGTGCTTGAAGAAAAATAAAAGCTTTTCTTACCTCGTTGTCAAATTCCTCTAAATCCGGATCCAGTGCATTTTCTAGAAGAAAGAAAAAGGCAGCGGTTGCATTATTAGTGACTCAAAACCTTCAAATAGTACTCAAATAATTCTTAGAAAATGTGAAACTCACAAACACAAACTCTTATTGCTACTTTGAGCTTTAAATTTCCCGGACTTGTGTTTATGTTTGGGGTCAAAAAGGGTCAAACAATGTGGAAACATCACGGGAGAGCCGGAAGGAAAACCCCGGGACTCGCTCGTGAAAGCCAAGTGTGCTCCTGATGATGTAAATGTGTGAAGTAAAAGTGGGAGAAAGTGGAGAAGAGGGGGGGGTTGTGCACGTCCCTTCATGCTGGCTTCATGACACGATGCACCTGCATGCAAACATGTCGGAGACATTCAGACTTTCATGCACTGAATCCTCCCAAAGACACAAAGACACAGAACGACTTCAACGAAAAGCAAACTAACAAAAAAAAATGAAATGAATTGCAAATGCCACACATGATGACCGAGCGGAGATACACAGCACACAGGCATGTCAGAGCGTCAGGTGGTCAAGGGGTCAGGGGTCAGGTAGTCTGGGGGTCAGAGGTTCAGGGGTTTAGGAGATCAGGGCATCAGGTGGTCAAGAGGTCAGAGGGTCAGGTAGTCAAGGGTTCAGGTAGTCGGGCGTCAGGTGGTCAAGGGTTCAGGGCATCAGGTAGTCAGGTGGTCAGCACGTCAGGTGGTCCAGGGCTCAGGTAGTCAGGATGTCAGGTGGTCCAGGGCTCAGGTAGTCAGGATGTCAGGTGGTCCAGGGCTCAGGTAGTCAGGATGTCAGGTGCTCCAGGGCTCAGGTAGTCAGGATGTCAGGTGGTCCAGGGCTCAGGTAGTCAGGATGTCAGGTGGTCCAGGGCTCAGGTGGTCAGGATGTCAGGTGGTCCAGGGCTCAGGTGGTCAGGTAGTCAGGTGGTCAGGTGGTCGAGGGTTCAGGTAGTCAGGATGTCAGGTGGTTAAGGGGTCAGGTGGTCAGCGTGTCAGGTGGTTCGGGTCATGGCTCTTACCTGTCTGAGTCACACATCATGGAGACCAGATCAAACTGGTTTGTGAAGCATGAGGTGAGGTTTTACAGTTTAATGCAGCGGGCGTGAGGGAGTTTGACATGAAAGGACTTAAAAGGCTAAAATGATGTGAAACGTCTTAGTGATCTGGTCGAGGTGTATTTGACAGATAAAAACGGAAATGACACATAAACGATAAAACCCAATTTTATTACTGATGATGAAAGTAGCAACTTCCTCTATTACATTAATAAATCTACAGCTTAGTTGCAATTTACTTTTGAATTATGATTAAAAAGTTGTTTACAGTTTTCTAAAGCTGAAAGAAACAAATGTGAAGTCATCAATATTATAGGTCTATTTTTCGATTGGATAATAATTACATTTGCTCGCTAGCATTAATTTCAAGCTAGCCGTGCTAGCTGTCGTAGTATTAAGCTAACATATCTTTATGACCACTTTAAACAGCAAAAGCCTTCTTAAGCTTACGTCCTACAATCTTGTTGGGCTTTTGTGGACTTCATGGCAACGGTTGTGCCATTTTTTGCTGCAGCCAAGACGGCAACGCAACATTAGCTTAGCACAGTACAAACAATGGCGTCTAGATGTTGCAGAGTATCTCCCATTCATGCCAGCTGACACTGAAATAGGATGCAGGGTATTTTCTTTTCTTGGTCACAAGACATAGTAGTTTATTCACCATTGAAGTTCAGTTGAAATACAAAGTTACTGTGATTCCAATGCATGTTACACAAAATGCTGCTGCACACGTGCACACATTGGTCTTCCTGTGAGAGGCAGAAGGAACGGACACCGCACAACGTAAAACAAAACAAAGATGGGGACCGTCTTCATCTTAGGATATATAAACATATAGAGACAGCACAATTGAGAAGTACACAGAGAAACTTGTGAAGCAGTTTAACACAGAAAAAAAGAGTCAAAAAGAGCAGTGTGTGTATGTGTTTGCACTCGTTATTGCTACTTTGCAGGGCCCGGCAACAGAGAGTGCACCAACATTATGGGGCCCTTTTCCCCCGTGGGGCCCACATTGTTCTTCATTTAAAGTGTGTATATTTGTGTGTGTATGTGTGTGTGTGTGTGTGTGTGTGTGTGTGTGTGTGTGGGTGTGTATGTGTGTGCGAGTAAATCCTCACAAAACACACCAAAATAAATGCCCCAGAGTGAAGGGTAGGGAGGATGAAGAGTGAGATAAAGAGGAAGAAAACCACCCAAAATATCAGAGTCAGGGTTCAGAGTACGAGAGGGAGGACGATGACGTAATGGATGAAACACACGACTAATCAAGTAAAACTAGAAGACGACAATTTTAGGATTTCTCCTGAAAGTTGAGCCAGTGCATTTGTTCCCTCATAATTAAGTCATTTTTGTTATATATATATAAGAAAAAAGAAGAAATAAATAATTGCAGCGTAATATAAATACAATCTAATAAATATCTGTACAGTTTCTCCGCTGAATGCTACGCTCGGCCTCAGGGGCTCTTACCGGGGTCGTCGATAGGCATGGCGACCGCCAGCGGGTCGCTCAGACGTCCGTACAGACCGCCGGTGCAGACCGCCACCACCTGGACCGCGTAGCTGGTGTTGGCGAGCAGGTCGTCGAGCATCGCCCCCTGGTGGAGGGGCGAGGAAAGCGGTTTAAACTGCTGTTACTTTCCACGATACCGTCAGAGTTATCGGTCGGTCTCCTTCGAGACGCGAGCTTCGCTGGCGGGTCCTCTCACCACGTCCTGGTCTCCGTCCGTCAGGTACGTGGAGGGGGCGGAGCTCTGCGCGTCGGCCAGCCGGTAGGTGACGGAGTATTTCTCGATGCTGCCGTCGTACACCGCCCGAGGCCGCTCCCACGTCACCAGCAGGCTGCTGAGGTTGTAGGGAACCGCCTGAAGGTTCTCCGGCTCCGAGCTGCACACTGACGGAGAACCGGAGAGAATAAATATGTATATGTCAGTGGCTGGCCGTGGATTTTGTACCTATGCCTACTTTTTAACAACTGATCGCACCTCTGAGGTTGCTAAAGTGGTTCATGTTTCTAGGAGCCTCCTGCCCAGAGGGATTCTGGGTCAGAGTTGAGATTAGAGGAGCAGAGATAATGCAGATGACAGACACTCAGAGGTCTGGATTACCTCAGATTAAAAAGGGGGGTGGATGACAATAGACGGAGGATTGACACACTTCCTCCTCTGAACCTAAAGCTCTGACCTCTGACCTCTGAGCCGCCGGAGCAGCGGCACAATATGAGATGTTCAAAACTACTCCGACACACAAAATGAAACTTACAACCGGTGAGAAACCAAACTGTCCCGATTCAACCACTAGAGGGCAGCGTGAGACAGGAGGACACATTATTAAACCCCAAATATTAAAGAGATTTTCCACATTTCTTTCCCAAGTTTGTGCGTCTCCCATCAACAACTTAGACTGTGATGAGTTATGCATAGGCCCATTTTCAAATATGATAGTACTTTAAAATTGGATTATGATTCAAGAGTTCACTTTAATGTAGCAGCGAGTAAAAGTGGAGCTAAGTTTAACTTCTTTATATACCTAAAAGGTAGCTATGTACGAGGTAGAAAGGTCGTATTTGACAGTGAAGTTTCTGACCTGTAAACAGTATCTGAGTCCTCTGGTCTTTAATGAAAGAACAAGCAACCCCCAAAAAACAGATCAATAACCTCCTCATTACTAATTATCGAATAACAACCAGCGTGAAAATCAAAGTTGACTGAGGTTTTATTTGGGTCACTGGAGTTCTATTCTCGTCCCGCATGTCATTTTCTTTCCCATCATGCCGGATCGCCTCTGATCCATTTAAACCTTATGTCATTACAATTAACCAGAGATTTCTTCACACTTGAGGTTCAAAACCAGCTTTAAAGCTGCATTCTCTCGCCCGACCACCAGGGGGAGACTCCTCTGGTTGTATAGAAGTCTATGCTTCATGTGTCAAAGCTGGATTCTCTCTCCTGACCACCAGGGGGCGACTCCTCTGGTTGTATAGAAGTCTATGCTTCACATGTTAAAGCTGGATTCTCTCTCCTGACCACCAGGGGGCGACGCCTCTGGTTGTATAGAAGTCTATGTTTCGCTCTGCAGGACTCACCCGGTGTGAGCACCTCCTCGGTGCCGGTGTAGGAGGAGAACACCTGGCCCATGAACTGCTGCTGCTGCTCCCTGTAGTTGTTCTGCAGGTAGTCCATCAGCATCACGTAGCCGGCCTGCTGCATCGTCATCACCTCGCAGAACATCTCCAGCTGCAACGCAACGACAAACAATGACACCAGACCGAGGAACACGTGACTCTGTTGAACATGCATCACCCCTCTGTTGTTTCAATTATCAATTAAAGTCCTTTGATTGATTGATTGATTACTTGTGTCTTTTATAAAATGTCCCAATGGTTGAAATGAACCTGCGTGAGAATACTATTTAAACTCTGTTAATCTGTTTAAAAACAAAGTGTAAATCGAAGCGGCTGTCAGGCGGAGTCTCCGGCGTACCTGCTCAGGTGAGCCACGCCCCCTTCTGGTTACGAAACGCCGGTGACTCCGCCTGACAGAAGCGTCGTCTCTGATTGTAAAAGCATTAAAAACTCTGGCAGCTGGAATGTAGACCGGCTGAGGCACGTCCAGAGACGCCTGGGAACCCTCTGAAGACCTGCAGGTGCCCGACCACGATGACTCATTCTTCTTCTCTCGCTGCGCCAATTATTGGTTTCATCAGCCGGTATTTGACAGCATTTAAAAACGTGTGACAATTTTAGTTTAATTGAAAACACCCTACTCGAAAATGTCATCCCCAAACTAAAAAATGTGTATCTCTGCAACCACTATGGCTATTTTAATAATGTTGGTGTTATAATAAAAGGGTATAATGAATATATTTTTTTTTCAGTACATATCAGTCTATATGTTACTGGTTATGACTAAATGAAGAAGTAGATTAAACAGTTTTTATCTGCCATAGAGCCCCTAAACATTTGAACTACAACACAAAATAAAAAGCTGAGATTTAATCTCAATAAAAGGATGAAAAAAATATGCCGAATTAACCACATAGTTATGCCAATTTGTAAGACGTTTGCATTTATGCGTTTTTAGGTTTGCCTTTACGTCGACAAGCAAACGACTTTTAAGACGCTTGTTTTCTGAATGGAGTTTGGCTCAACTGGCGCTCGGCGTCGCTAACATCGTAGCGCTAAAAATAACACCACCTCAGCTTTAAACGCTGCCGCGGCGTTATGGCTCACGCCAAAGACGACCTCTGGTTCGTGTCAGGAGGAGCATCTCAACGCCGACGGACTTGCAAGACTTTCACGCTCAAGTTTAAATATCTGAACTCGAAGCGAACGCGCGAACGTCTCGAGCGGGGAAACTTGACCCTTGATGTCTTTAGTTTGCAAAAGGTTTGCTTCGTACCCGCTATGAACGTTCTTGGAAAGTTAGCGCTCGTATTCGTTTGAGGTATAAAAGGCTGGCTAGGTGTCTGCATAGCTCAAAGGTCCTCAAAACGTGTGTGTGTGTGTATGTGTGTGTGTGTGTGTGACTTTCTGCCATGAGAGTTGTGTGTCAACAGTCAATGAGGGAAAGAGTCGGGTGGAAGATGACGTCTGATCCTCAGGAGGCGTCACACGAAAACCTTTTGTGTGCATGCTTTCACATGTTTGTGCATTTATATTTATATATATATATATGTGTGTGTGTGTGTGTGTGCGTGTGCGTGTGTGTGAGAGAGACTGCCCCAGGCCGAGCGAGTGATTGACAACCGTACAGGAGCAGTCATTAAATCAAACAAATATTGGCTTACAAAAGATCTTTACGGTATTTAAGTTGAGACACACACACACACACACACACGCACACACACACACACGCACACACAACACACACACACACACACACAGCTGCCGTCTCGTTGCCTCACCCATCACTTTTGTGTGTTGTCAGAGCTCTGGTATGATAATTCCTCCTTTCAGCTCCGTGAACGCATCTTTTCTAAAAGGTTGTTTACGGACATTTTCTGTAAATGTGTCACTCGTCTTTTCATGCTGAACAAAAAAAAAAGGCTCCATTTAAATGTCGAGCGAACTGTCGAAATATTGCAGAAAGGAAAAAAGGCAATATTCTTTTGCATTTCCACCAAAAGGTTTGAAGCGGATAACCTCGACTAAAGCTCAGTTTGGTCAAACGGATCTTGGTATTATATATATATATATATATATATATATATATATATATATATATATATATATATATATATATATATATATATGCAAAGATAGCAACAGCAGAATCAGCTGTTGCCAGAATATCTTTGGCAAAGATGTTTCCAGAATGCTTATTTTTGACTGAGGCGTTAAACGTACACATAAAAAAGCTTATTTTTTTCAACATGGTACTTTAAAACCAATTTCCCCGAGAGCCACTCCAAGCTCCGCCTCCATACCAACCAACACAGGAGGGGAAACAATGGAAAACCACGTGATGCTAAAAGCTACCATCACAGTTTGACCCCAGACTATTAAACCTTTTGTAATAGTCAACAACAACAGCAAAACAACCCTTCTGTGACGGTTTAGGTCCACTTCATAGTTTTTTTCGACTGCCTCCTTCAGAACACGCCGGCGCCGCCTCCCTCACCTGATCGTCGGAGATGGCCGCCGTGCTCTTGAAGACGATCCACTCCACGGTCTCGCTGCAGGGCGGCGTGGTCAGGGAGCCGTTGTAGATGAAGTATTTGTCGGTGGAGTTGGGCAGGAGGCCCCGCGGGGCGAAGGGCGGGACCGCGGCGCTCTTTCCTGCCACGGCGGGAAGACAGGACAGCTCGAATAAGCACCACAGAAGAAGAAGAAGAAGAGGGAAAGACAGAGGAGACGGAAGAAGAAGAAGGCCGGCGTACCGTATCTGCTCACGCTGTTCATGCCGTCGATGATGGCGGCGTAGTTCGCGTTGTCGTCCACGCTCGTCTGCGAAGAGAAAAACCAACGCGATGATCTCGTGTCGACTTTTAATGAACCTTTTGAGACCCATAGAGGGTCGTTTTTCCTTCTGTACCTCTCGTATGAACCCCCAATGAGTTCTAATACTTAAATAAAATGACTTTTATAACATATTGTGATCATAACTATGAACATCCAGCATGATTATGAGCAAGATTCACCGAACATGCCTCCTTTATGGAAAGATTAGGACCTAAAGAGTCAAAATCTGTCACAATAACACAAAGCATTGGCATGTTGCGAATGAGTTTCAGTCCAAAAACTGTGTCGTTTGGTTCAAAAATGGAAAAATTACAAAACTTTGTGGATGCTAGGACTTGAAATGTTCGTCTGCTTTCCGAACTTGCTCTATGACGTGGTTTTAGGAACGTGAGCGAAACAGGAAGCCTTCAGGGACCAGGAAACGTGAAAAGAAAAAGCTCCAGCCGTTTTGTGATCGTTCAGGTACTAAAAGGTGCCCATATCCTTTCACAATAATCACAATAAAACAAAGCATTGGCCCGTTAGGAAGACGTTTCAGTCCAAAAAACTGTGTTGTTCGGTTAAAAAATGGAAGAATTCCTTCTTTTAGTAGGTTTTTGGCAAATGATATAACGTTTATATATTCATAAATACATTTATGGACTGTAATATAACATTCACCTTCTCCAATAAAGCCACCAGACGGCCTTCAACAAGACTTCTGGAGAGTTCAAACAGTTCTGAGGCTGGTTGGAGTTTGGCAGAGAACAAAACAGAAACCTGATTCACGAGCTTTTTGTTTTCCCGCCGTTGCTCTCCGCCCAAAACACACAAGCGGAGCCTGCAGCTTCACTTCAGACGCTCCTGTGAGCCGCGTCCCAACACGCCGACCCGGCCGCGGGCGCCGCGACGGCACAAAGCAACAAGAACACGGGGAGAAGTTTGTCTGCGCGAAAATGCACGACGCTCTGGGTGAACTCTGGCTACCGGGAGAAAAAGCACACACAAACGCACAAACAGACGGGAGCTCGGCAATGATCCTCAGCCAAGATGTTGAATCAAACACACTGAGGTATCGCAGGAAACACGCAGTCGGACTTCTTCCACACTGAACACAAAGAGTCACCCGTGAAGTCATTCTGCGTTTGAAACCTGCCAACTTTTAGATATTCGGATGAGCTGCAAAGATCAGACAGTTTACTGAAATGAGAGAATGGTGTTTTTTTTGTTTTACGGTGGTTTTCAGACGAGAGCCCCGTCAGAAGTAGAACATCTAAACCGTTAGCCCGGAGCTAACTGCTGTAAAACCCACGCAGCGGAGTTACCTCTTACCTTTCAGGGCAAAATCAAAAGTGTTTAAGAAAAAGCTTGAGGAGCTTTTTACTTCCTGGTAAAATCTCAACAAGCTGGTCGCTTTTGAGCGGACAGTCATCCTCAGTGTAAGTGCTGAGGTAACGTAAAGCTAATGGCTAATGGCTAAAGGGTAATAGCTTAAGGGTAATGGCTAATGGCTAAAGGGTAATGGCTAAAGGCTAATGGCTAAATGGTAATGGATAATGGCTAAAGGCTAATGGCTAAAGGCTATTGGCTACAGGCTAAGGGTTAAAGGGTTATGGCTACTAGACGTATACAATATTGCAGCGTTGCTACGTTCACATGTTGTGTTGTGTAGCGTGAAGAGGTGCCAACTTCCTGTTGTTGTGCAACTCTTGGATGTAAAAGCAACCCTTGTACATCCCAGGGTAGCTATCGATTAGCTGTTTCACAGTTTTGCTCATTCTTAGCTGACGCTGAGCTAATAAACCACATTAGCTGAACCTTCCACTGTGTGTCAGCTGCTTTACTTCCCACCGCTAACTTCTTCCTCCGCTGGTTCAAATGTCCTCATCTGAGCGAGTTATTAGCATTTCAATGCCAACTGAACAGCTTTGAGCAGTTTTCAGGGTAAACGAGCGTCTGCCTGTAAAGTGAAAGAACACCTCGAGCAGCACGGCCAGCGCTGTGATTCTCCCTCCGGCCTTCATGGTTTCATCCAGCGAGTCGAAGAGAAGCTCATCGTAACAGTAGATCTGCATCTGAGGGACCGAACACAAAATATGATGACAAAGCATGCCCATATGTATATATATATATATATATATATATATATATATATATATATATATATATATATATATATATATATATATTTATATATATATATATATATATATATTTATATATATATATATATATATATATATATATATATATATTTATATATATATATGAATATAAACAAATAAGTATAATATTATATATATTTAAGTGTCTTTGAGAATTTTTAAAAGTGCAATCAAAAATTGAAATATTATTATTATGTATATATATACATACACATATGTATATATATATACTATTCTATAACAATACTATTTGTATTTAGTATGAATATAATTATATTAATAATAAATATAATTTATAATGTATTATTTTAAATATATATTTATATATTATAAATATAATTATATTTATAATAAATATAATTATATATAGAAATATATAATAATATATAGATATATATAATAATATATAAAAACATGTATATATAATATATATATATATAGATATATATCTATCTATATATATATATATCTATATATATCTATATATATATATATATATATATATATATATATATCTATATATATCTATATATATATATATATATATATATATATATATATATATATATATATATATATACATATAAATAAAACCAGAATAACTGAGCTCCAGCATGGTCGCATGGAGCAGCCGGCTCACCTCCAGAGGGAACTTGGCTCCATCCAGACTGTGCTCGGAGCCCTCTGAGGACGCGTTGCAGAGCCCCCAGTGGAAGGTGATGCGTCCCACCTTGAACTTTGACCTCAGGCCGCCGCCGCTCACGTAGAAGTCTCCGTCCACATCGACCGCCACTGCAAACAGAGCGGAGACGTGAGGAAATGAAACGCTGGCTGCGTCTCATTTTATTAAATCATCGTTACTGAACAAAACTTTCTGGAGCGAGACGCGTCCGGCGCCATCAAAGCTCTGAAGACACCGCGAGGCAGGTGACCTCCAACTGAAGCAAAAGGATCGTGAACGTGCAGCAGATCAAAAGACCCACAATGCTCCACTAACGCCGGCGATAGAGCCTCAGACAAGGAGGGATGCTCTTCTCTTTGTTCCACCTGACAAAAGGTCTCCTCCAGGGCAGAAGCTCTCTTTGAAGGTCTGGAGGCGGAGCTTCACTGAGTCTTTCATCTCCTGTAGTAATACTATGATGTATTAATACTCCTGCTACTGCACAATAAAATAATTATCAAATGTAAATATATATAAACATAGCAAAAAAACTAAGACAATAATCTGGACACTAAGGCTGGGAAGACCAAACATAATTAAACAATTAAGAATTATAAAAAGAATTAAGAATAAATAAAGACTGAAGAATAAATTTAAAAAAAACAATAAAAAAAACATTAAATAAAGAAATAAAAAAAGATTAAGGATATTTAATATATATAATAAAATTAAATTAAAAATTAAAAAAAATATTAATACAATTTAAAATTAAAGGAAAAACCCAAAATAAAAGACTTCAGGATTGGCCCATAATATTCACATTTGCATCGTAATGTGAATATCTCACAGTCTCACTCCTGCTCACTTGTGTTATTTTAAGAGTTTAACATCTACGTCTACAATGTTTTGTGCGTGGCTTCTTTTTTCAATAATTCTTTTGTTCTCAAAATCAAACCGGTTGGTCCAGCGCTGCTTCCAGCCCTCGCTTTGCTTTTGGTGTTTTTTTAACACTTTGATCCGCCCCCCCGGCTTTGTTGTGTGTCTCTGTCGTGCGTGTTTGTCTCGCTCATTGTGTTTCCTTCGACCTCGTCTGGAGGCCGATGTTGACTCAACTGATTCCCTCCTGTTGAAACGTGCGTTTGACCTCGTATCAAGAGGCGCGAACCGATCCCTCCATCGCTACACGCTCTCCTTTTTTACTCAATAAGCTGAGATCTGAAACACTAAAGTGTCCGTTTGTGGGCTGATATAAAACCCACAAAAGAAACGGGTTTAAGAAGACCGTCCACCAACATCTCCATTGATAAAAGCCACAACAACAGACTGCTTCTTACCTCCCGTCGCTAAGAAGCCTCCATTTTCTTTTTCTTTTTTTAAAGGCAGTTACCTTGAAAGCACACTGTCGGCTATTGTGTGTCACACCACTTAGGATGGAGAGGCTTTTATAGATTTCCTTTCTCTGTCAAATGAGAAACCGGTAACTAAATCCTTTATAATGGGTCCACTGGATGAGAGGCCCAGTTCCCTACTGGGAGAAACCGTCTCCTTCGAGAGGAATAAGAAGAATCAGCTTAAAAAGTGCTTATTTTACAGTGTAAATACGTTTCAGTACACATGAAATGTATTCTAACTAAATTAATAGTTCTTGGCTCTCCAGCAATATGATTTAATTTTCATTTAAACCAGTTTTAAACTTCCCGTTATTTATTAATTTTTATAATTTTCTTTTTTAAATATATATTTCCTCTTCAAACACTAAAAGGTTGATTTAAAAAAGAGGAAAGAAATCAGAAAAAGTACATTCAGGTTGATCGTGATGTGTTCAGGTCATCTAGTGAAATGTAGTTCTTTGGTGATGAACTTAAATAAATCCACAGGTTTTTCACATGAATATAAAATAGATATTAGAGATGAATTGTAAGATCATTATTATCCAAAACTAATTCTATCATAATTAAAACTAATAATGACAAAATGTATTTTAAATCAATAAAGAGATGATATTTCATATAAAGACACAGCTGATCAGTTTGATAGTCGACTGAATCAAACGCTGTCTTGGCAAAAAGTGGGATATTATTTCCATTTTTTAACGGAAAAACACGTTTTTTGGACTAAATATGCTTCTTAACATGCCAACGCTTTCCTGCATCGTGTTTATTGATGCAGATTTTTATGCTTTAGGTCATAATCTTTCTAAGAAAGATGCACTGTTGGTCTGCCATTATTATACTTATACATTACATTATTACATCAATAAGAAGACTTAATTTGTATTCCTTGTAATTTAAACAGTTGTTGAACTGATTTTACTTCAGATTACATCAAAGAAAATTTAGAATTTTTGATGGTTTCCTGATTGAATTATTTTGGGACGATGCTCCTGGACGTCTCACCCGTCTTGCCGTTGTTCTTGATGGTGGTCCGGCCGCCCGTCGTCGTCTCCCAGCCCTCGAACGTCAGCTTCTGGTACTGCAGCTTCACCTGAGCCAGGTTCTCCTCGATGTTGATGGGGGACTGCTTGGCGTTGCTGCAGGACGGAAACTTTGAGAACCAGAAGTCCTGATTCAGCGTTCCTGCAGGGCAGACACACACACACACACACACACACACACACACACACACACACACACACAGTGTTCAGATAAAGTCCAGCTGCTTCTGGTGAAAGGCAAAAATCAAACCTGATTTTTTCACATGTTGGAAAAAAAAGTCTCATCTTGTAATGAAAGAACTGTGATCAAATATGCAAAAACACATCTGTATAATTTAATATCTCTCACACTAACTAAATCTAATCGAATTACCGCCAAAATATGTTTTTTTTTGTACATCGTCATGAATGTTTCTTTTTAACCTTTCGTGACCTGTGACCTTGCTTTAAGGTTGTTGTCAAGTTGAGTAAAGAGAAATGATTTTTTCTATTTTCAAGAGCAAGAAGGAAACCTACAAAAAATGTGTGTTTAGACCCGATAACGACGCCATACTCGCGTGAAGAAAGCCGATTCATTCCTCTCAATACTCTCCACGATGCAACGTACACAAAGCACCTCAGACTTTGCTTCGGCATCGTTTACTATTTCACCAGCCAAAAGAAAAACAGGCTCACTGAGCATGCTCAGAGTCTTCTTCTCCGGTATTTGACGTAGCGCTAGCGTAGTGCTGACTAGCTGACGTAGCCTTAATCACCATTCGCTGGCGGAGATGTGGACGGAGATGTTTTGTCAAACAAAAGTTGTGCGGCAGACCAATTTTATTTGAAGACATAAAGAAAAATATCTGTTAGAAAACGACGTCTGAATGTGTGTGGACGCGGCCGAAATCGCAGCACCATGGACCGCTTACAGGTGTGCGGTTCCGGGAGCGCTAGCGGTGAGCTAACGAGCTAACAACGTCCAGATGCTCTGCTGCACTCTGGCTTCCCAGGATCAGCTCTCACGGGTTTCTCTCTCTCTCGTGCAGTTCTCATGAGGTCAAAGTCCAAGATGTTTTTAATGTTCAAGCTGACGAAAGCTCAAAAGCAAAGTTCAGCTTCAGGTTTCACTTTGCCTTCAAACCCAAAGAACACGCCGACGTGACGGACGGCATAAATACAGTGCGTAAAGTGTTACAGCCGGGAAAACTAATTATCAGACCCTCGCAGAGAGCATGCACTCGTCGTGTGTGTGTGTGTGTGTGTGTGTGTGTGTGTGTCCAGCAGCTCGTTTTCTTGTCGAACTGATCTACAGCCTCGAGCTCTGAGTTCCACTTTTACTGCCAAATTAATCCGAGCAGCATGTGACGTTCAGATATCCTGCAGCAGCAGACGGCCGTGCGCTGCATGTGGATTTGTTCCCATCTGCTCAGAGTCGGTCTCTTACGCTGCGTCCACAGCAAAAGCGTTTCATAGACTTCTATACAACCAGAGGAGTCGCCCCCTGGTGGTCAGGAGAGAGAATGCAGCTTCAACACATGAAGCATTAACTTCTATACAACCGGAGGTGTATCCCCCTGGTGGTCATGATGGCAGTGAAAACACGTCAACATGTTGCTTTTCTCAATGCCAAAGTCAACCCGCAACATTCAAATCAAAGTTCAACATTTGTCGTTTCTCCAAAAGAAAACGATAAAGTGGAACCCGTCGTTCTGCCTCTCAACAACCTGGCAGGTGAAATGCTGCGTGAAGGTGCAGCTTCGGCCCCGTCAGCGTGATTATTATCATTTGCTTTATCGAAACCGGCTCCAAGCCTGTACGGGCATTTGTTTTTTCCCCACTTACATTACAATAAAAAAGCACGGTTGACTAAATTATAGGTTATGACGACAGTCGTTGAATCTGGGCATTGATAATTAGAGCGGACAAAACCAATAATCGCCCTCGAGCTGCATGTAACTGATTGTTGGTTTATGTATTTTCCTCGGTGGATCTCTGAACCTGAATAACTTTGAACTCTTCAACACTCAACAACCCTGGTGCAAGCTGTTTGCAGCCGTTTCCCTCTTCTGGGCTAATTACGCCTCGTTTCCAGCCAGCTGGTGTGGTGTCTGTCTGCAGGTATGCCGGCGGTCACGTGACTCACCGACCTCGCTCCGATTGGCTGTTTAAAAGTTTCTTCCGACCGGAGGACAAAGAGCCCCCCCCCCCCCCCCCGAACCAGGTCAGACAGGCCTCTGGGTCGGGGCGGATATTAGCATGTGAAAGGAGGGCTAGCACACAGGCTGTAAACACCGCCGACCTCAGCACCCAGAGAGCCGAAAACAAGACAGCACAAAGCTGTTGGAATATTAGAATACATAAATAATACATTTTCCGTTGATTTAAAAAAAAAAAGAGGGTAATTCACACCACTCGGGGGTTTCCTCTGAAGTGTTTCTGTTGCAGGGAAACTAGTTAATAACACGACATGGCTCAGGTCAGGTGACCCCGCGGTTACAGTCTGCAGGAATCAGGAAACCAGAAAACATCTTTGTTGGGTTTTAGAGGTACATTCTCTCTCCTGACCACCAGGGGGCGACTCCTCTGGTTGTATAGAAGTCTATGCTTCATGTGTTGAAGCTGCATTCTCTCTCCTGACCACCAGGGGGCGACTCCTCTGGTTGTATAGAAGTCTATGCTTCATGTGTTAAAGCTGCATTCTCTCTCCTGACCACCAGGGGGGCGACTCCTCTGAAAGTGTGATATAAATATATATAAATTAAATTTGCTATTCTTGCCTTTAATTGCTTTAACGTGCAGAAAACCCAAATCCTCCAATAACATGAAACTGAAGTCATCACGTTGTTATTTTTTTCAACGATTTTTAAAAATAAATAATTAATATTCTGCAGCAGGAAAAAACCTGCCCCATCTTCTCCTCCCCTCTTGATTTCTCAGCAGGAAGTGTGAGAAACGTGAATCACCGAGCGAGCAGCCGACCGGTCCGCATACTGCACGTCCCAGAATGCATTCTGCCTTTGCCTTTCGGCGCGTGCAGAATAAGCAGCGTGTCACAACACAACAACACAAATCACTCGGAGGCTCATCGTCACAACCTGCTGAGCGCATTCCAGTGCAGCTCACACGCAGAGGAACTTTTCCTTTGTGCGTGACTCACCTGTGTACGACCAGTCGATGTCCTCTGAGAACTTGCGTTGATTCCTGTATGCGTATCCTCCAGCTGAGAGAGAGAGAGAGAGAGAGAGAGAGAGAGAGAGAGAGAGAGAGTCATTTACATGTTTATATGAGTATTAATGACATATTTCACTGGATTCTGCACGTCTGTTTATCTATATATATCCTTATGCACCCTGCTATTGGTTCCCTGTACTCGTTCTATTTCCAAAAATGAAACTGACAGAAAAAAATCACAATAAAACAAAAAAGCTTTTACGAAGGAGTTTCAGTCAAAAAAATTGTGTCGTTTGGTTCAAAAATGTAAAAGTTATAACCTTAATGCCTAAACATGGTTGGTTTGGTGCATGCTGGGTATTATTCTGTGCATAAATTTCTGCTTAAGACGTGTGACGCTTTCTAAGAAACCTCCGCCGTCTACGAAAGCCAGGAAGTCAAAAAACGTTGAAGGAAGTAGGAAAAAAAAAGTCTGGCATCTTTAAAGGTATCTCTAAGGGAATCTTTAAGGAAATCTCTAAGGGAATCTTTAAGGGAATCTCTAAGGGAATCTTTAAGAGATCTCTAAGGGAATCTTTAAGGGAATCTCTTAGGGACTCTTTAAGGAAATCTCTAAGGGAATCTTTAAGGGAATCTCTAAGGGAATCTTTAAGGGAATCTCTAAGGGAATCTTTAAGAGATCTCTAAGGGAATCTTTAAGGGAATCTCTTAGGGAATCTTTCAGGAAATCTCTAAGGGAATCTTTAAGGGAATCTCTAAGGGAATCTTTAAGGAAATCTCTAAGGGAATCTTTAAGGGAATCTCTAAGGGAATCTTTAAGGGAATCTCTAAGGGAATCTTTAAGAGATCTCTAAGGGAATCTTTAAGGGAATCTCTTAGGGAATCTTTAAGGGAATCTCTAAGGGAATCTTTAAGGGAATCTCTTAGGGAATCTTTCAGGAAATCTCTAAGGGAATCTTTAAGGGAATCTCTAAGGGAATCTTTAAGGGAATCTCTAAGGGAATCTTTAAGGGAATCTCTTAGGAAATCTTTAAGGAAATCTCTAAGGGAATCTTTAAGAGATCTTTAAGGGAATCTTTAAGGGAATCTTTAAGGAAATCGTTAAGGAAATCTTTCAGCGTATCTCTAAGGAATCTTCAAGGGATCTTTAAGGGAATCTCACAGGGCATCTTTGCATCAACCGTCCCGTCAGGTAGGCTCCACTTTTTTTGGGCCACATTTGGATATTTTGATTCAAAACAGCCCAAACTCACAAACGCACACGGCTGTTTTTCTGCCCAATAAACCAGATCTATGTCTTAAGAGCACGGAGCTCCCCACCGAACGACCTTCCTCTCGACCTCGCCGACTAACTGCGCCCACGCCGGCTCTCCGTCGCGCGTTATAATGAGATGCATGTCAGGAGGTGAGTTATTAACCCGAGCGGCTGTCCGGGCATCTGTCACGTTAATGAAGTGGAGTCAACGCCCCCGGCGGGGGCCGTTAGAGAACGACACCTCGTTAGCATAAAAGAGCGCCGCGGGGCCCCGGCCCAGAAAACAAAGAGCCGGGGCCACATGACACGGAGAGGAAATAAAGAGACGCGATGAGGTGTGTGTTCACAAGCGGCCACGACACACAGAACAACCTTCATTTGATGGAATTTGAAAAATGTACCGATGTTTAGGTTTCTACTTCCTGCCCAATTATTGACTGGTTTAAGTTTTCTTCAGGCGTCCATGATATATTTCTACAATACTTTATGTGGTTCATATAAAACAACAATGCACCTTGTGTCTTTTCTAATGCTTGAAGGGCAGACTGGGTTCATGTTTCTAACAATAGCAATAAGAAAGTGTGGAGAAAGTTCTTTAAGGCCTTTTTCTCGATTTTACAAAATGTCTTAAATGTACCTTTAAAGGCACTTGCATATGAGATACATACCCATGTGTTACCTCAAAAACTGCAGAACAATCTTAGCTGTCTATATAATGAGGCGCCATTGTCCTCAGGCACAAGTGTAAAGTGATAATATGGCCCTAAAGCTGAAAAATGTTAGCTTGAAATTCTTCACATCTCTCTTAAAAACATAACTTTTCTCATGTGGATGAACTGTTTTGCTGATGGAGATTGGTTTATCAAAGGTCTTAGGTTCACAACAGCAGTAGAATATATGAATACAATGGTAGATAAATGTAAATAAATGTCTAAAATATGAACCTAAATATGATCGGCGTTACAAACTTCAAACCGAGAAATCCCTCTGAGCCTATTTTCCAAATTAAATTTCATGACCCAACCAGTTTGTGCTCGGTTAAGATTTAGTCTGGGGGGTAAATTAGGAGATGAGGTTCCCTGCTGTGTGGTGTTGATTCCCCCTGAGCTCTGGATGATAGCGGTCTTAATCCAGGATTACATGTTTCGACAGTCTGCAGAGGCAAGGGGTCGCCTGCAGGGCAGCCCCTTTAGCACGAAGAACCTCCAAACAGGAAGTGGAGTTCTCATGTAAGAAAGCAGGTGTTTCCCAGGCAGGCTGCCGGTAATCTGACTGCTTTAAAACCAGAGAGCTGCATCAGATTATGTCTTTGTGAGTAAAGAGGAGATCACTTTGAAAGTTTGGATCAGTTTGGGTTTAAAACTTCCTGTAGGGTGGATTTTACTGAACAGGAGAACTGCAGACGGAGCAGATGGAAGAACTTTCTACATGGTGCCAATCAATAGCAGGATCTTTACTTAATACCTAAGAAATAAGACATTATGGCCACTGTGTGTGTGTGTGGCATACATCTTGAACCAGCGACTCCTGTGGTTGTATAGAAGTCTATGCTTCATGTGTTAAAGCTGCATTCTCTCTCCTGACCACCAGGGGGCGACTCCTCTGGTTGTATAGAAGTCTATGCTTCATGTGTCAAATCTGCATTCTCTCTCCTGACCACCCGGGGGCGACTCCTCTGGTTGTATAGAAGTTTATGCTTCATGTGTGTAAGCTGCATCCTCTTTACTGACCGCCAGGGGGCGACTCCTCTGGTTGTATAGAAGTCTATGCTTCATGTGTTAAAGCTGTATTCTCTCTCTTGACCACCAGAGTGACTCCTCTGGTTGTATAGAAGTCTATACTTCATGTCATTAAAGCTGCATTCTCTCTCCTGACCACCAGAGTGACTCCTCTGGTTGTATAGAAGTCTATGCTTCAGAGAATGAAGCTCGTCTTGTTCTTCTCGTCCAGTGGAACATCTCAAAGTGCCGAGCGTGTAAAACCTGATGAACAGAGTTCACATCCAGCAGAGGCGACTCTGAACTGATGTTTTTTGAGGCGTTAAAAGGTGACGGAGCGCCAAAGTGGAACTAAAACCTCCCGATGAGGCGGACATTTCCTCCCCTGGTACCTTCCAGTGAACCCTTACATGACCAAACACAGTGATCTACGCGCTCCAGCTCTGTCAAAAGAAGACAGAAATATGAAGAACAGTTGTTGAGTCGCGGCCCGATGTTTCTGTTTTGCGGCGCGCTGCGTTCACGTCATCGCCGACCTCCAGACACTTCGACCTCTGTGGTTTTTAAGGGTTCAGAGGCGATTAGTTCCAGTAACCAGAAGCAGCTGTCAGCGCGGTGAGGATGTCTTTGTGTCGGTATCGAGGTTTCCTGACGTATATATTCCCAATAGCTCAACTACTGGGAGGACTGGGAGGACTTTATACTGATTAGCTACAAAGAATCACTCAGGATCAGAGTTCATACACATTCTGACCAATGGGTTTCTAGGACTTTTAACCACATTTCCATGACTTTTAATGACATTTCCATAACTTTTAACCAAATTCTTTTGACTTTTAACCAAATTTCCATGACTTTTATCCAAATGTCCATGACTTTTAATAAAATTTTCAAGACTTTAAACCACATTACCATGACTTTTATCCAAATTTTCATGACTTTTAACCAAATGTCCATGAGCAAACATTGTGTGAAATCTGTGTGTAAACAGTAAAAAGTGATAAAATGTAGTATTTAAACTAACAATGAGGATTCAAAGCATACAGTAAACCTTAAATGACTCAAATGAATGAGAGACAATAGTTTGATTAAAAGAATAAACATTTATATAGATGCCTGTATGTATGCTGCTTATATTTTGCTTATAATTATTTATAACGCAGCGTGAATGAACGTCATGAACACATGAATATAACACATGAATATAACACATGAATATAAGACACTTACAGGACTTTTACCAGACTTTTTTTTTTCAAGGACCTTTCCAGGCCTGGAAATAACCATTTTAAAACTCTATGACTGTTCCATGTTGTCCATGACCGTATGAACCCTAAAATAAAATAAAACCTAAACGGGTTCTCGCTGTGTGACCTCACAGCCGACAGACAGGAAGCTGGGAGGTGGAAATGGAAACCAGACGTGTCATCAGAAGCTCTGACATGAAACACCTGGCTGCTCCACGAACGCGCGTGTGTGTGTGTCGGTGTGTGTGTGTGTGTTAGCACTACAAAGGATACATGTATATAAAACTGTGTGTTTGTGTTCATCTGCACTGAGAACATAAAGCAGTTTGAGTGTTTTTTATTCCCGTCTGTTTTCTTCTTCTCTCTGTTCGCTCAGATTTTCACTACAATAACAAACATCACAAACATATGGAAGCCCGTTTCCGACAAAAAAAAAGTCAAAATTGTGAGATAAAAAGTCATAATAATGAAAACCTTTTATCTTATAATTTTGATTTTATTATCTCATAATTATGACTTTTTAAGTCAGAATTATTATGACTTTTGAGCTCATAATTATGACTTTTTGTGTGTATATATATAAATTACATAAATATATATATTGTATATATATGTATATATATATATGTAATTTATATATATATATTTTTATATATATATATAAATTACATATAATGTATATATATATATAATTTATATATGTATATATATATATATAAAAATATGTGTGTAATTTATATATGTATATATGACAGAAAAATATTACTGTGAGCTCAGAGAAAAATCAGTAACTGCTTTAAGAGAATTATTGAACTAAAAGAAAAACTTCTGCAAAATCAGGAGCAAGAAGAGAGAAAAGCTGATTGAAGACGAGTGCAGAGAAAGAAGTGAAGATGGGCGTTGGTGGAGGAGAAGAGGGAAGGGGGGGGGGGGCATGCTTATGTTCCACTGGGAACGAGTGAATGAGTAGAATAGATTGTATGGAGAGAACTCTTGCTCGGCGTCTGTACGGGAGAGAGAGAGCGAGAGAAGAAGAAGGAAAAAAAGACCACAACTGTGTCAGTGTGTTTGTTCAGCGGAGAGCGGCCCGGCCCGGCGCTCCGGTCTGTGGGAGCCCGGCAGCCTCCAGCCGGACGCTGAATAAGAGGATTAGCCGAGCCCTGGGAGAGCCAGGGACGTCCACAGGCTGCGGGGGTGAGAACCGGTGCCCACGCCAGAATGTGTGACAACAACCCCCCACCACCCACCACCCACCCACCCACCAACACAGCCAACCGAGGCCCTGCCCCTCTCCTGATGCGGGGGGGGGGGGTAATACCAACCGCTCAGACTGGAAGGGTATGGCAGGTTAATCTGTGGACAGTCTGGGCTTGTATTTCTTTAAAAGGAGCATACTGGTGGCACCGTGCCAGCTGGGGTTGCTTCTCTTTAAGTACACTTAATTCCACGTTACATTTTTTTTTTCTTCCTCATTGTCAAGTCCATCTTTGAACTATTTGACGTGTATCTTCACACCGTTACACAGCTTAGGGGGTTGTGACCATTGTTGGGAGTTTAGGTCAGTCCAAGCAAAGGCAGGAAAAACACCCTGAGAGGGTTAATGAGAGCCTGAACAGCTGGCAGGTTTTACACTGCAGAGGTCTGTCAGCAGCCTGCTGTCATAACACGACCCCTGAAGCTCCTGTTCCTGCTCTGCTACACGACCTGCAGCATTTTATTATCGGGTTTGCCGAGGGAAGTCGATGCAGAAGTGTCTTTAAGCTCCGTTCTCTATATTGACCACCAGGGGGCGACTCCTCTGGTTGTATAGAAGTCTATGCTTCATGTGTTAAAGCTGGATTCTCTCTCCTGACCACCAGGGGGAAACTCCTCTGGTTGTATAGAAGTCTATTCTTCATGTCATTAAAGCTGCATTCTCTCTCCTGACCACCAGAGTGACTCCTCTGGTTGTATAGAAGTCTATGCTTCATGTGTTGAAGCTGCATTCTCTCTCTTAAACACCAGGGGGCGACATCTCTGGTTGTAAAGAACTATATGCTTTGTGTGTTAAAGCTGCATTCTCTCTACTGAGCATCAGGGGGCAACTCCTTTGGTTGTATAGAAGTATATGCTTTATGTGTTAAAGCTGCATTCTCTCTACTGAGCATCAGGGGGCAACTCCTTTGGTTGTATAGAAGTATATGCTTTATGTGTTAAAGCTGCATTCTCTCTCCTGAGCACCAGGAGGCGACTCCTTTGGTTGTATAGAAGTATATGCTTTATGTGTTAAAGCTGCATTCTCTCTCCTGACCACCAGGGGGCGACTCCTCCGGTTGTATAGAAGTATATGCTTTATGTGTTAAAGCTGCATTCTCTCTCCTGAGCACCAGGAGGCGACTCCTTTGGTTGTATAGAAGTATATGCTTTATGTGTTAAAGCTGCATTCTCTCTCCTGAGCACCAGGAGGCGACTCCTTTGGTTGTATAGAAGTATATACTTCATGTATTAAAGCTGCATTCTCTCTACTGGACTAAAAAGCAGAAGAAACAAAGACATATTCTTTTCCCCAGTGTTGCATCTCCACGTCATGACGGATCTGTGAAAATGGTGATTAATCCGCATTTAAAGCCATGAAGTTAAAGTTGTACAACACCTCAAACCCTGTTTGCTCAACTTCCTGCTCTCTATTCTCTCGGTTCATATCTCTCTGTGGGTAAAAGAAAACTATTTTGCAAAAGTGCAGCAAAAATATCTCCAAACTGCCTTCAAATCAGTATCGAAGGAGGAATACAAGTCCGACCTTTGTGAGGCTCAGACGAGCACAGTGCTTCATGAAAGAAAGTGCTCCTGCTGGATTTACACACAGCAGAACCTCCATAAAAACACCATAGAAATCCACTCCGAGACCACCAACAGGATTTCAAAGTGCCTCGTCACAGCGCTGCGGGCATTACACAAATGAAAAGTCAGTTCTACCTAAAAGAAGAAAAAACCCTCCAAACTGCTGCTGGGAGCGTCAACACAGAGGAGAAGACTAAACTCATCAGCCGAGCGGAGGCCTCCGGGGTTGAAGCGCTTCCTCATCGATCAGCCGGTCTCATCTTTTTCCCTTTTAACTATAAATGGCAAAGAACAAAAGCCGTTGGATTATCTACAGGCCGAGTCCGTCAGCCCAAAAAAGGAGGACGGCACATGAAAGAAGCCGAGGAGAGGATTTCAAATGTGCACTCCAGGAATGAAGGCAGGGCAACTTCAGTCCAGGAGCTCAACTGAGATGGAAATGAGAGCCAGCGCTGCAGGATATCATATTTTACACGTTGTGGACTGAGTCACAAGCAAGTTTAAATGAAGCAAATCATTCCCCTGAATGTCAATAAGGAAAAGCCATGCATATAAAACAGGAAGTAGAATGGACAGCGACCGTTTTTCTGTGTTTCAAATGCCATTTTGCACGCCGACGTCCAAGTACGAACTCAGCAAGAGGAGGTTTTGCTTGTCACGACTAAAACAAGCAGCGGAGTAGAAACATTAAGAAGTGTGGAGGTACAGAGTAAATGAGTAAAAGTTACCATTTAATACTTCAAACGCACACGCCCGTCACAGCGTAGGAAAGCACATAGCTATCGCCTGGCGAGCCGCAACTTTGTCCAGCTCGTTTTCTGTAACTAGTGTAGAATTTAAGCGTTGTGGAAGTAGCAAGCTAGCTAGCTAAACTAGTGGACAGCTGGCTAGTTAGCTAGCTGGTTTGCCAAGTCCGCCATGCTTAAATGCTAGACTGGTTAGAGAGAGTTTGGCTCGTTTTCTATAACTAGTGTTGAATTTAAGCGTTGTGGAAGTAGCAAGCTAGCTAGCTAAACTAATGGACAGTTGGCCAGTTAGCTAGCTAGCAATTCCGCCATGCTTAAATGCTCGACTGTTTACAGAAAGTGAGCTGAACGGAGGCGTTGGGTTCAGCTAATTAACCTCTGGAGCGTGATGAGCTACTTACATATAGCTAATTAACACCCGCTTTTCTTTTGGAGTCGTCAAATGAAGATGGAAAACAGTTACGATATCTTGTAAAAAGTACCTAAACTTTGTCTTTGAGTCAGCGTTTGAAGCACTAGAACAGGGCCTGTTTGAGACTTGCCTACACCGCGTCATCTGGTCACCCTTCTAAAATCGTGTTTTACAGGCTTGACGCTGTAAATCTACCAGGCTGCACTCGGCCTCGTCCTGTCTGTCAACACACTCTCTTCTGTGTGTGTGGTCACGGTTTTAACTCGTAGCTGCGGTGTGCCGTGTCTGGTCTACGTCCTCCAGCACCAGCATCGCTGCACTGAACTGTGATAAGACTGAACAGCTCGCTGACAGCTTAGTGTGTGTTCATGCACTCGTGTTTGACCTGTATCTGTAGTCAGAAACAAATGATCTGTCCCGGGGGAGAGCAGATGAATAATGGATCCGACCGTCTACAGTTTCCATCAGCGGCCCCTCTGGCCTGCAGCCAGACGCTCTGCCGTTACCCATGTTGGTTTAGACTCCGGTCTATTTTGTTCTGTGAGCGGCTGCCGGCTGAACAATCAGCAGGTTGTGTCCAAAGTGATCGGTCTCAGGTGTCATATCTGTCTCGTTGGTGGCGATTTCAGTCGAGTAAATCTAACGAGGTTGTGCTTCAGACGGCAAACTTTGGCTCTGCCAAGTAAAGCCGCTGTGTCGTGTCTTAAAGCTGCATCCTCTCTACTAACCACCAACGGGTGACTCCTCTGGTTGTATAGAAGTCTACATAAGTGACTCTACTTCTCTCTTGATGTATTCCCTCAGTAAACAAGTCTTCTTCAAACAGACCACAAAGCAGGGGACGCTATAGAGGCGGGGCTACAAGGTGATTGACAGCTCCACACCAGAGACGTACACCGCGTCGCTACGTCACTCGTCCGCATTTAATATCAAAACTTACGTTCGTCGGTTAGGAAAAACAACACGGTGACGGTTTGCAATCCAAGATGGCGACGTTGACTACGTCCACGTCTAATATATTCAACAAAAGGACCCAAAGTTTGCAGGAGTTAAGTTTTTAGACTCAGAAAGAGAATAAATAACGCTTGACACCTGCAGATTTCGACACAACTTCCAGTCTTGTGTCCCATCGACACCTGTTCATCGTCTGAATGTCTGCCGGGTCGCCGTACCACCGCTCACCGAGTGCCAGCCTCTGCTGTCGCGGCATCAATCTCTACCGAACCCAGCGGCCGAGACCTTCAAACTGCCTCACTCTGGGCTCTCTGGGCATTTAAACAAAAGAGCTCCCGCTCGGAGCGACTTGTTTACAGGAAGAGGAAGATTTAAAAGGGGAAATTGAGAAAAGGTACGGCTCCAACACGACGACCTCAAAGTCGCTTCGTTTACTTTAAACCTTTGGCTGTCGGCCGTGCCGGCCTCGGCTTTGTGTTTTAGTTGCCGCAGAGCAGAACACAGATGATTTGGTATGTCAACAGATTCAAGAGAAGAAAAAAAAACACTTGCGAGCACTAGATGTATCCAGCATGTGGCTCATGTTGGCATCAATCAGAGAACAAAGCAAGCGGTGTGCATGTTCTGGGGACTGGTGGTCTGAAGTTCACATACATCACATCCCTGTGGCATTCAGAGCGTTTCCTTTGGGAGCCGTCGAGGTTTAATGTGTAAACAAAATGGCTTCTTGGTGGCCTTGTGTTTACAGAAACGTTACCGCCAATCAAAGTGACATTGGATCCCTTCTGCAGCTTCTTACGTCAGGGGTTAAAAAAGCATTATACAAATACTACGGACTGGATATAAGAAGTGGACGTTGTTTTGTGGACTGATGTTTCTAAACCTTGAGTTTAACAATTTGGCCGTCGCCATCTTGGATTACTGCCGATCCATCTTTTGCAACGCCAAAAGATGGATTTCATACGTCAATCACCTTGTAGCCCCGCCCCTAACGCGTCTCCTGCTTTATGGTCTATATATACTAAATGAACATCGGGCTGTATAGAAGAAGACTTGAAACTAGAGATTGAGACATAAACTCATGTTTACGATGTTTACTGAGGGAATACATCAAGAGAGAAGTAGAGTCATTTATATAGACTTATATACAACCAGAAGAGTCGCCCCCTGGTGGTCAGGAGAGAGAATGCAGCTTCAACACATGAAGCGTAGACTTCTATACAACCATAACTTCCAACACAAGGACAGGGCGACTGTGGCTCAGTGGTTAGCATGGTCGTCTTTCCTTGAGCAAGACACCTAAACCCTGAAATTCTAACCCTGATGCAATTACTTTTAATCGTTTAAACTATCTACTTTATATTCTACTTCATGTGTTGTTTCTTACGTGCTCGCCTCCGTGTGATGAACATGTCCAGAACGAGAGCCAGGTTTATGGCTTTTATTACGCACATCCTGCAGGGCCTTTTGAAGTTGACACAACAACCTTTTTTGAAGTTGACACAACAACCTTTTTCAAGTTGACACAACAACTGTTTTCCAACTCTTCAGATTCAACAAATTGCAGCGAAAGTCCAACTGAGAGAAACCTGAACCTGAGATGTCCCGGCAAGGCCACCGTATGTAGACGGAGAGCAACTCTCTTGATTATTAAAGTCCCGTGAGTCTCTACAGGTCTCTACAGTCTCTCCTGAATACCTGATCACCAGCGAAGGAGCAGCGGGTTTCCTTCTTCACCCGAGATTCCCCCGAATGCATGAAGTGTCTGTTCAGAGCAGAGACAGGTTGGTTTTTTTGGGTTGTTTTTTTTTCTTCTTTCGCTCCAGCCGACGTGTTTCCAATCTAATCGTATCCACGCGGTGACGAAACAGTTTGTCAGAGGCCCAAAGAAAAGCTTCTCGAACAGAAAAACGACTTAATTAAACACTGGGGCTGAAAGGACGGAGGAGAGTGCCAACGCTGTATCCCACAGCCCAGACAATGAGGGAGGAAGTGTGTGTGTGTGTGTGTGTGTGTGTGTGTGCGTGCGTATAAAGGCCTCTTACGTATTTTATAAACTTTATACTGTTTAATTTACGCTTCAGCCCAGGCTTAACACGAGCATGATGTTGCGTGTCCAGCTAAAAGATTATTTGTTGGGTTAATTTTAGAGCTCATGATGCATTCAAGTCGTGTAGGATTTCTAAGCTGCCAACTGGGGAAAAAGTAAGTCAGTAAACACGGAGCAGATCCAGAGATGCTGGCGGTCCAAGCTCGAACTCACTCTATTTTAACAGCTATTTAAAGAGGCTGTGAGGAACGTGAGACAATGTTGAATACATCTTCTTACAAAATAAAAACTTGTATAAAACAATTGTAAATCACTTTCAACAACATACATTTTCACCAAAATTTCAATGACTTCAAACCAAATTTCTTTGACTTTAACCAAATTTCCATAACTTTTACCTACATTTCCATGACTTTTAACCAACATTTCATGACGTTTCCATGACTTTTCACCCAATTCCAATGACTTAAAACCAAATTTCCATTACTTTAAACCAAAATTTCATGATTTTAAACCAAATTTCCATGACTTTTCACCACATTACCATAACTTTTAAACAAGCTTTTCACCAAATGTCCATGATTTTTCCATGACTTTAAACCAAATTTCCAAACAATTTTAAATCACTTTTCTTTCATTCTCAAAAAACAACAAACAAATGCAACTTTTTAAAATAAAATTACAATAATTTAAAGCTAAATTGGCACGGTGAGCTCAGGATGTTTCTTCATCTTTGCATCCCGACCAGCTTCAATCAGCAGTTTGATTGACTGATGTTTCGTCCAATCACCTGCCACCTTGTTCATTTAAAGCGCCGGTGCCCCTTTTCCCCGCCAAAGCACCTGGCACGTCAGGTTACAACATATGAGCCCTCCGTCCCTCGGCAGGAAGTCCCGCCTCCCGGGCTGAGCTCCAGATGATGTCATCGACCGTAACCCCGCCCCCGCAGGAGCCGCTAATTGCTTCTTCTTTTCTTTTTGTTTTTTTTGCCACCTGCGGACATGTTGTAACGGTGCCAGGGGGGAAGCAGGACTATTTTGAGGGATGACCTAATTGAAATTAGCAGCAGGGGGGCGGGAGGAAGGAGGGGCGGGAGGGGGGGGGGGCAGAGGAAATGATGGATTCTCCTCTCTGCGTCCTTCTTTAACCTTGACACATATCACTGATGGATTCACCGATGTGAACCAGCGACGGGAGACGATTCGTTACATGGAAATGAAACAAGTCTTATTCAACAAGTTTTTGTCTTTTCAGGAGATTATTACGAGTGTTTTGTTGGTTAAATTGTCTTATTGTCCAACGTAAAATCTCTGAGATATCTTTATTCAATATCACGCGCGATAACACTTTCATTATTCTACGTGTATAACTTTGCACTGCTTTTTATTATTGACAGCATCAGTAAATATTACTTTCTATTAAGCACTGCTGTAAGTTTCACTTCTCATACGCTTTTTAATTTTTTCTACTGTAGTGATATTTATTTTACATTTATCAGCAGTTTTTGCTCGTTACACGCACACAGCGTGTCACAATTTTTCAAAATAAACTCAGTGTTTGAGGTTTTCTTACACATTAAAACACTTGGTTGGGTTTAAGGCTGTGGTTTGAGTTCAAGTAGACGTTTGTTACTTAAAAACCTGTACGATACCACAAATGGTGAAATAAGTCAAAGTTTAAACGGTCACATGACCTCTGCAGGTCACATGACCTCTGCATGTCACATGACCTCTGCAGGTCACATGACTCTGCTCCAAAATTACATTGTTTTCTGTTTTAAAGTGTATTTTGGCAGCATGTTGGAGGGTTATAGAGGTGTCACACCTCCTCCTCCTCCTCTTCCTCTTCCTCCTCCTCCTCCTCCTCCTCCTCCTCCCGACCCCCCGCCACTGTTAGCTTGTAATGTCGGCGATCGAGGAATTTAAGCTCTTTTCTCCTGCTGCCCTCAATGGACGCTGATCTGGATAAGAGGATCAGACTAATGTCTGAAATGTAAATGTAAATGTCCTGTAAATGCTTGAAGAGGCTCGTCCAATCCCTTTTGTTGCGAGGCAACATCTGCCCGAAGCGTCCCGCGCTCACCTGCTCAGATCCTCCACCAAAGAAAAGGAGGCAAGAGGACTTTGACACCGCGTCCTCTGCAAAACGCTGGCCTTTTTTTGGGTGGTGGTGATGGTGGTGGTGGGGGCAGGGAGGGGGATTCGTATTCATCGTTTTTTGGGAGACGAGGGCCATCGAAAACCTCCAGAGGGACCACACACTCGCAGGCAGCTGAGGAGAGAATCAAATGGCTCTCCACCAGCTCCTCTACGGGGGCTCCACTTGTTCTCAACTGCAATGCTGAGAGCCCCCCCGCCACACACACACACACACACACACACACACACACACACACACACACACACTCCTTTCCAGAGGGGCTGCGGGCCACCCGGCTCTGCCCCCGTCATCCATTACAGTGTCCAGAGCCTCGACGCACACCAGCAGAGCAACGATGGACGGCTTAACGACAGAGTTCATACACATTGAGACCAACGGATTTCCATAACTTTAAACCAGATTTCCATGACTTTTATCCAAATTTTCATGACTTTTAACCAAATTTTCATGACTTTAAACCAAATTTTCATGACTTTCAACCAAATGTCCATGACTTTAAAGCAAATGTCCATGACTTTAAACCACATTTCCAAGACTTTTATCCAAATTTCCATGATTTTTAATCAAATTTCCATGACTTTAAACCAAATGTTCATGAGCAAACATTTTGTGAAATCTGTGTGTGAACAGTACAAAGTGATAAAATGTAGTATTTAAACTAACAATGAGGATTCAAAGCATCCAGTAAACCTTAAATGACACAAATGAATAGAGAAATAGAGAGAGACGATTAAAAGAATCAACATTTATATAGATGCCTGTATGTATGCTGCTGATATGTTGAGCCTCCCTTCCTCTCCCTGAAACAAGAGAGGAGACAAATGAGGAGGATTAAAAAAAGGGTGGACAGTAGAAAGATGAAGGCATGAGGCTCTAATAAAGAGAGATTAAATAAGAGATTAAGAGGACAGAAAGCGGGAGGAAAAAAAAAGAAGAAAAGGAGTTTGACGAAAAGAAAAATGTTGAAAAAGATTGAAGGTTGTGAGACAAAAGAAACGAAAACAAAAGAAAGATTACCGAGACCCGGACCCCGAGGAAAATGCACCGCGGGAAAAAATCCTAACGGCTTAAAATCTCCCATCTTTACAACCTCGGTGTGAAACCCAGAGAACTCAAAACGTTCCAAAAGGAACCAACTGGAAAACGCTGAGACCTGCCAACCAGGTGACATGACATCACGGTGCATAGACTTCTATACAACCAGAGTGGCCCCCTGGTGGTGAGGAGGGAGAATGCAGCTTTACCACATGAAGCATAGACTTCTATACAACCAGAGGAGTGGCCCCCTGGTGGTGAGGAGAGGGAATGCAGCTTCAACACATGAAGCATAGACTTCTATACAACCAGAGGACACGCCCCAAAAAGTGCACCTGCTAAATCTGAGACCAAACAGAGTTTTCTTTTTTTTACTACGAGAGGGGAATGGAGGCCTGCGAACAGTGATGGGAGACGCAGTGAGGTGTGTGTGTGTGTGTGTGTGTGTGTGTGTGTGTGTGTGTGTGTGTGTGTGTGTGTTAACAAAGACTAATGAAGGCAGGAGTGCTGCTTAACCTGCACTCCATCGCTCTGTGAGGCGTCGGAGGAAGAATGTGTGCGAGTGAGCGTGAGTGTGTGTGAGTGAGTGAGTGTGTGCGAGTGAGTGTGTGTGTGTGTGTGTGTCGCCCTAACACACTGCGCTCCCACACTTCTGCTCCAGCTTCACAGTGTGACGGCGTCCTCTCCTCCTCGCCGCCGCCGCCGCCACTGGGACAAATCGCAGTGCCATCATGCGTCACGCTTAAATCCTTCCCCCTCCACGAAACCACCCCTCACCCTCTTCTTTTCTCCGTTGCTCTGCACTACCTCCCCCCTCCACCCCTCCCGCCTTCACACTCTCCCCCCTGCCCCGCCCTCCCACACCCCTCCTCGATCTGCCCCATTACACCTCCCTTCCCTGTGTAGTTGCCCCCTTTCCTACTGTTACAAAACAAATCTCTTCTCTGACAGCATAATTCACGGCGGCCGGGCCAGAGGAGGCGGCTCCTCAGCTGACCTCCGCCGAGGGCCCGGCTGGTAGTTCCCCCCCCGACTGTAGCCTCCTTTCAGCCGAGGGCCGACGGAGAGAGAGAGAGAGAGAGAGAGAGAGAGAGAGAGAGAGAGAGAGAGGAAAAAGAGGGGCGACTCGGGGAGGATTCAAACCGGTGGCTCCTGTGTAGGCCTGAGTGAATGCCGTTGAGCTTAATACCCACTAATCTGGTCATCAAATACCCCCACTGGAAATCTTTTTTTTTTCTTCTCCAGACTATCAGCGGGGCGGCGAGGGACGTCTGCTTCGGGGCGGAGATGGAGGGATAAAAATGAAGGACGGGAGACGGACGGAGAGAGAAAGAGATGTGAGAAACAGGAGAGGATAGAAAGAAGAGGATAGAAAGAAGAGGATGGAAAGAAGAGGATGGAAAGAAGAGGATAGAAAGAAGAGGATGGAAAGAAGAGGATGGAAAGAAGAGGATAGAAAGAACAGGATGGAAAGAAGAGGATGGAAAGATGAGGTCGTTTGAGGCGACCGACAAACAAACAGCTTTTATACAGATTGTGTTTCTCAAACTACAGTTAAACGACCGACACACCGTCACCCTGAAGTGTAAAAACACAATCTAGTTGACTTATTTAAATTATATATATATTCTTTGATCATGTATGTTCCTTCTCAGGTTGCAATAAACTCAACTAATTCTTTGCCTTAAAAAGAAAAAGAATGACGACGTTTTTTTTTACTAGAAAAACCACAGAGCCGCTTGTCAAGTTGAAGTTTCCAACACACACACTTGCGTCACAGTGACCTTTGACCCCTCAACTTATAACCAGTTCACCGGTGGGTCCAGGTGGGCCTTTGTGCTAAATTTGGAGGAATTCCCTGGAGGTGTTCCCAAGATAATTGCTTTCACTAGCGTGGAGCAGACGTACGGGTGTGCAGATTAGGAGCCGGAAAAACCGGAACCGAAAAATGTGTGGCCTTAGAAGATGTGACAAACACTTAAACTGTAATTTCTGTGGTGTAGTCTTAGCTTCAAGTGTCTGAAATACCTTTTTGCTCACATCCCCGTCCACAGCAGGACAGTCTGCTTCTCCGCTGTGGAAAAGTCTCTCAAAGACCTCGACTATCTCTTTTGTGAAGTGTGATGATTGACTGTGTAAATAAAATTGTCCAGCGATGCGTTCACTGGTCTCGCTCCAGGTTGGAAATGTTCATGTTAATCTACGAGTCAATGAACAGTCTCCTAAAAAAAACAGTGTTTCCTCTCTGGTTGAAGTCTAGAGTTGAGTTTTACTACTCGACGCCATCTTTGAAAGATCTCGGAGACGGAAAATCATAACTTAGTGCGGCGCTACGTACCGCCGCGCTACGTAACCTCAGGCTACGTAACCTCAGGCTACGTATCCCCGGGCTAGGTATCCTCGCGCTACGTGTCCTCGCGCTACGTGTCCTCGCGCTACGTGTCCTCGCGCTAACTGTAAACACGCTACGTATCCTCACGCTAACTGTCCTCACGCTACGTATCCTCAGGCTACGTATCCTCACGCTACGTATCCTCACGCTACGTATCCTCACGCTAACTGTCCTCACGCTACGTATCCTCAGGCTACGTATCCTCACGCTACGTATCCTCACGCTAACTGTCCTCACGCTACGTATCCTCACATCCTCGAGCAATGTCCTCGTACCTTTTCAAAACAAACTTCTGTCTTCTTCTGGAATAACTTTGCTGTTTTTAATAAGAAAAGACGATGAAATACTTAGCTAGGTTTCGTAATTTGCGTTAAAATAACTAAGTTCAAACAGTCGTCCTCAGGGTGAAACACTGTTTTTGTTTGGCCCGTCCACGTCCTCTATTTGCAGTCTGGTTCATGATTACACACAAATTGTATTTCTTGGGATGCGTACGATCTCCAGCGCGTCCTATTCACAGGTGAAGCTGTGAACACCGGGCTGAGAAAAGCCTGCCTCACACTCTCATAACAAAACAAACACCCCCCCCTGCATGTGTTTGACTGACAGACTGCCTGACTGTGACGGCCATCTGTCAGCAGACTCCCTGTTAGACAACAAGAGGCCCGGAGACTCCTGGAAGGCCGCGAGGCGGAGCGCGGCGCTCGGCTGGCACTGCCCATTCACAAATATCTTTTTTTTGGGGGGGGGGACAGATGGTGCCGAGTTCTCTCCTCATGCGTCTTTTCTTCCACCGTCAACAATTCCTGTGTTTGCCTCCTCGGCGAGCTGGCACCGCCTTTGTGCCATCACACACACACACACACACACACACACACACAAACACACACTCACAAACACACACCAACGTTTTAAGCAAAAGCTTCATTTAAAAAAACTGAAAAAAAAAAAAAAATAGCCCAAATGAAAAGGGGAGCTCGGGGCTTTCTGCAGGTACCGAACCGTCCAGCACAGATCCCGGCTCACAGGCCCGGGGCACAAAAGGCTTCACATCTCTTCAGCTGAAACTGGCTCCAACCAGCTTACCCTCCCCCCCCTTAATCTTTGTTTCAAGTCTCACCCCACCGAAAAGATTCAACCAAGCAGATCAGTGTCCTCCCTGGCACGCTGCGACTGTACCGTACGGGCTGGGAGGGCGAACCGGAGGATGAGGAAGCTGGAAGCCCCTTTTTCAGTGTCCGGGCCTTATGGGCGACAAATTTCCAACGACTCCTTAAAACTCATCAAAACCCGGCAGGACAAACTGACGGGTCCCTTATCGGGAAACACTGAGCAAACCCACTGAAATATTTTCATAATCCTCGTAAACATTGTTGTCGACCCTCAGAAGAGCATCGTGAAAAACTCATACAGGAAAATAATGCACCACAGAAATAGAAAAAGGTCCTACTTCAAACCAGGGCCAAGAGGGTCTTTAGAAAGATTAAGACCTAAAGCAACTAAATCTGGAGTAATAATCACAATAAACACAAGCATTGACATGTTAGGAAGCATATTCAGTCCAAAAAAACCCTGTTTTTCAGTTCAAGAATTGAAAAGTGACCTACTCTGACCTGAACCTCGCCAAACAGCGAACCAAAATGACCCCTCGACTTCCGCATGTGCCGTCTGACGAATTCAGAAGAGTCTGAGCACCAATGAGATTGTAGGATCTTGGAACGCCAAAGGATATGAAAAAAAAAGCTCTCGTCTTGTTTCGAGTTATGGAAACACTAACAATGGTCATAGACGGATGTATTGGACTCCCACCGGCCCGTACGGTCACAGGGATGTTGTGTCTTTGACTGACATCCGCCGTGGTAAAAGGTTTTCAAGAAGGTTTTTAGTGAAACGTCAGAATCGCTTCGTTATGTTAAGGAGTTCACGGACATATTAAAAGTTAACGATTCTTTCTTTTAAAAGTAAAACCACACGCTTCTTCCCACGAGGGTTACGGTACTTTCGCAATCTAGATGAATTAAATCGACGCTGTGGATGAGGAAATAGCACAGTTTTAGTTTAAAAAAAAAACTCAACTTGAAAAGGTCCCGTATGAAGGATCTGGCGGCCCCTAGCGGTGACGTTGCAGATTGCAACGACAGAGCGACAGCGACCGGAGCCGTATGCGGCGTCTCCGCGTCGCTCCGCACGCCGAATAAACAGTCACCTCCGTTTATCGGTTGCAGAAAAAAAAAAAACATGGCGACGGCCGTAATCCAAGATGGCGACGGCGAACTCGCCAAACTGAAGCGCTCATCACGACGACTACGTCCACTTCCCGTACACAGTCTGTGGTTACATTGCTTATTCTTGGGGGAAAAGCGACTGAAGAGAATTTACCACATGAAGTCGAGCGCTTTGCGAGGATTCGCAACGCTTTTGCTGTGAACGCAGCACAACGCTGACCCCGCATGACCTGATGTCACCGGACCAGCTCCGACCCTGATGGATGTTTCTCAGCATGTTATTTAAAATATAAACTGCACTTCCCTTTTGCCAACAGGCAGGTTGGAACGGGCAGCGATCACACACACTCCTCATACACACACACCTCACACACACTCCTCACACACACACCTCACACACACTCCTCACACACACTCCTCACACACACCTCACACACCTCGGGGCCGAACGTGAGTTCCGTCACAGAAAAGTAAAATTCCTGCAAACGTCCGTGCGTTTGTTTTCTCTCCTGCACTTCAAGTTCTCTGAAAGTCTCCAGTGTGTACTGTGTGTAGAGTGTGTACTGTGTGTACTGTGTGTACAGTGTGTTGCATTGATAGTGTCTGTTTCGGTGAAAGGCATTATGGGATTACTGCTGCGTTGTTGCCTCTGACACGTTTAATAAGCCGTCAGACCACCGTGTCCAAACTCCTCTTTCACGCTCTGACAGCTCCGAGGTGGAGACGCCCTGAGACACTGAAACGTTTTAATCTGAGGACAGAGGAGAGAGGAGAGAGGACAGAGGAGAGAGATGAGAGGACAGAGGACAGAGGGAGGAGAGAAGAGAAGAGGACACAGGAGAGAGGACAGAGGGAGGAGAGAAGAGAAGAGAAGAGGACACAGGACAGAGGGAGGAGAGAAGAGGACAGAGGACAGAGGAGAGAGATGAGAGGACAGAGGAGAGAGGAGAGGACAGAGGAGAGACGACAGAGGAGAGAGATGAAAGGACAGAGGACAGAGGGAGGAGAGAAGAGGACAGAGGAGAGAGGACAGAGGAGAGACGACAGAGGAGAGAAGAGATGACAGAGGGAGAGAGGACAGAGGAGAGAGGACAGAGGAAAGAATAGAGGACAGAGGGAGAGAGGACAGAGGAGAGAGGACAGAGGAGAGAGGAGAGGACAGAGGGAGAGAGGACAGAGGAGAGAGGAGAGGACAGAGGGAGAGAGGACAGAGGAGAGAGGAGAGGACAGAGGGAGAGAGGACATAGGGAGAGAGGACAGAGGGAGAGAGGACAGAGGAGAGAGGACAGAGGAGAGAGGAGAAGAGAGAGGAGAGGACAGAGACGCTCATCGTGAAGTGAGAAATAAAACAGACACAAGAGATTCTTTTAGTTTTTCCCATGAATGTCTCCAAAGACGCGCAGCGCGTTGAATGATGGGAATAAAACACATGATCACACTAATCATAATAACCACACTAATCATAACACAACAGCAGCGGCAGACTGCGCGCAGAGCTCTCCGGTTTGTTTTGGGGCAGAAGTCACTTCCCGGTTCTCTTGCGCAATCACCTGAAAGGTGGCGCAGCGGGTCGAAACCCCGCAGCAGCGTTCAGGCTTTCTGCGTCGCTTTGAGGACCAAAACGCGTCTCACCTTGTTGGCAGAGGAGGAGGAAAAGTGCCGCCGGGAGCAGCCAGCAGCAGCAGCGCGGAGCCTCCATGTCTGATGAGGAACACCACCTCGCAAGATGCGCTAAATAACCCCAAACGGCGCAGTTTGAGGGTGGGGGAGCAGGTCCCGGTCCGCCCGCAGCCCCTCACAGCTCCATGCCGCTCCGCTGCTTCCGGGTTTGTGGTCTCGCTTGCCGCGTTGCGTGAGGGTAAGATCCCGGGTCCCGGTGCGCCGCTCCGCTCCGTCCGCGCTCCTCCGCACCGACTGAGTGACTGAGGACGCGCCGCCAGACTGACGCTGCGCACCGCCCACTGCGCCGCGGCGCGCGGCCTCACCTCCACCACCTCCACCACCTCCACCAGCCACAGCGAGGCATGCCATGCAGAGAGCAGCGCTGTAGCTTTACATGTGATGCTTCTAGTTTAGTTTGTGCTTTTAAAAACAACAATAGGGTTGTTGGGAAAAGTTGAGCAGGAGACAGAAAGTATGGAAATGTATGAAAGATGGTTTCTGCCAAAAGAAAATTAGGAGACAATCAAGTAATTATGACTTTTTATCTCATAATTATGACATTAGCTTTAAGACATGAAGCATAGACTTCTATACAACCAGAGGAGTCGCCCCCTGGTGGTCAGGAGAGAGAGTGCAGCTTTAACACATGAAGCATAGACTTCTATACAACCAGAGGAGTCGCCCCCTGGTGGTCAGGAGAGAGAATGCAGCTTTAACACATGAAGCATAGACTTCTATACAACCAGAGGAGTCGCCCCCTGGTGGTCAGGAGAGAGAGTGCAGCTTTAACACATGAAGCATAGACTTCTATACAACCAGAGGAGTCACCCCCTGGTGGTCAGGAGACAGAATGCAGCTTTAACACATGAAGCATAGACTTCTATACAACCAGAGGAGTCGCCCCCTGGTGGTCAGGAGAGAGAATTGGTACTCCTGAAAACCCAAATATAATAATTGCAATTTTTCCATTTTCCTGGTGTGTATTTTCCTGCCTCAGGTGTGTAAAGGCCCTTAATAGGATACAAACCAACAAACCAACATAAATGCACTTCATCGCTCTTCAACCAGCGTCCTCGTCAGACTTTGTGTTTTAAAGTCAGAGGACGCCGTCGTCCTTCAGAGTGCGGCGCAGCAGGGAGCCTCGAACACAACGCAGAGAGTCATTGAGTGAAGCGGCAGAGAGAGAGAGAGAGAGAGAGAGAGAGAGAGAGAGAGAGAGAGAGAGAGAGAGAGAGTCTTTTTGTTTTGTTTTGTCATTTAAGTGCCGTGTGGTGGAGTTCACGGGGCGGCCGACCTCACGACCTCACGACCTCCCGAGAGCCTCGTCTGCCGCTCGCTGAAACGGAGAGCAACACATCCGCGAAAATCACACATTGCTGACGTGGAACGAGCGTCTGAGCGTGTGTGTGTGTGTGTGTGTGTGTGTGTGTGTGTGTGTGTGTGTGTGTGTGTGTGTGTGTGGAGTCCATTTCTTTGGTTTGAGCAGATTATTTATTGTCAGCGTCATGTGTGCAGAGACACGCGTGTTAGCCTAGCTTAGCACAAAGACTGGAAGCAGGGGGAACTGCTAGCGTATTCTCAGGAATCACAGACTCTCTCCTCCCACCATTCCACCTGAGCGGCGGGTTATTTTGTTACCGGCTAATCTCGTGTGTTCACGACCTTCCTGTTGTCCCCTGCAACAGGTTTCGGGGTCTCTGCTCGTTGAGCGTCTCGTACATTTCAACTTTTTATCCAAAGAAAAGTTCTTCTCTCCCTCGCAGACTTTCCCCTCGGTTCAGTTTCAACCACTGGCTGGTATTTTTTTTAATTTTTTTTAACCTCACAATAAACGACTGCGCCGCCCCTTTCCTTTATCTGAGCGAATATATTTGCATAATTTACTCTGGATTATCTCAAATTTATGCAGAAACTGCTTTCCACTTGTTAGGTTGAATGTTTCCAAAGGTTGGGGGGGAGGTTTGGGAGGGGGGCTAATAAAATTAGTTGTACTCCCACAGAGTGCCCATTCAGGCATTTTTGTGTGTGTGTGTGTGTGTGTGTGTGTCTGTGTGTGTGTGTATTGGTGCTTTCGGAAAGTCTTCCATGACTTTTCCTGCAAACCTGAAGTGATCTTCTAGAGAAAACCCAGCAGGCCAGATAGCAGACAGATTTCCACCTGGGAGACGTTTTCTCGCGGTGCCAAACGGCAGAAAACACACGGCGTCGGAAACCTCGCTGATCCATCAACCTGCTGGTACAGGAAGTGAATGTGGCGATGGGAGCAAATCTTTAGCCTCCAAACACAACGTATATCAAACAACAGTTTGCGTAAGATCTTATGGAAAATCTTAAATTTTTTCCAGCAACAGGCTTTTTTTCTTGCTTAACATCCGGCTATTTTTCTCATAATAATACAAAATAATAATAAGGTCATGGCAGGTAAAAGGTACTAGTAAGGTTCATGTAGCAGTATTTGTGTTACTGGTTTATTGGTTGAAGATAGAATAATATAGTATAATATGTCCGCAAAACAAACAACCTCCAGGATTTTTAATTATGCAAATCGTCACTTTTTATTCTACTAAAAACTATTACGGTGTGTTACCATAATCTCTGCAAAGTTTGGCTTTAATTAAGTCAAGTTAAATATTTTTAATAATACATTTGCTGCAGATTTCGTGTACCGTAGGTTTTGGTCCGCTGGAAGCAAAAATGTCCTAACTTTCTTACTGGACTTTGAACGCCTCTGGTTCCACAACAGAGGAGCTCTGCTCAAGCAGATGCAGCAACACATACCAACAAGTATTATTCATTCATAAGTAAGTACAATAAATACCAAGCAAGTATTATTTATCCATAAGTAAGTCATATTTCAGTTTTTTGGCTGGAATGTGATTGATATCTTGCTGAGGTTTTGTCTGACAGTGGTTTTGGCGCATTTGGCGGATTCCACATGTCGTCATTTATCTTGCAGATGACTTTTAAAAACAAGCATTTCATAGCGCAGACTTGTATTGGGACATAACTTGTACGTGTCTTCAAAACTACTAGTTGAAAAATGTCATAATTTGGCTTTTTTTGCAAACAGAGATCTCATTTTTTGGGGGGGGGATTACAGTAAATGTTGTTAGTACTGTTAGCGCTGTTAGCACGGTTAGCTTCTAGGCTGCAAGAAAAAAAAAAGGTTTTTCTATATCTGGGCACAAAAAGGATCACTAGCAGGTACCGTTTGACTGGAAAAGGTTTGACACTACTTGGTACTGAGTTCTTTCAACCTCATAATAAAGTTGTTGGGTTGAACTTGATCCACCAGACTCCACCGTGTAGAAATGATGAAGAGTTCAACACTAGAACCTGAGTTGTACATGAACAGCAGTCATCACGTTGAGCTGGCGCGTCGTCCTCTCACAAACAACCTAGTTTCGCTATTTCGTCACCTTTTCACTCGTTGACCTTCAGGTCTTTCTTCCTGTTTCGGGGGAAAACAACGTGGAGGCGATGATAAGTTTCCTTTTACAGTCACAGAAGAAAAGCGGAAGCGAGCGTTCTTTTCAGATCCACAGAACCGGTTCCACCCTCGGATGATGTTACGTGGGAAAGAAGCGGCGGCCATTGACAGAACGGACAACCAGGAACCCCCGAGGGGAAGCTCCCAGGGCGTTTTCCAGGACATCAGATAAGTTTGTGCTGCCGATGTGTTTTTAAGCTTTATATTCACAGAAAGACTCCGCTGAGCTTTGTGCTCGACTTCGGCTCCGCCCGGATTTGAGTTAACCTCTGATTTCTTCTTGTCGTCAAATGAAAACATTTTAAAATATATATTTATGCATATTTTGTATTATGATTCAATATATTTTAATTATATGATTTGATTTGTATTATATTTTGTCCAGTCAGAAAAACTGAAGCGTGATTCAAAAACATTAGATCATTAAATATAAAGACAAGAAAAATTAAAGTATATTAAAAAAAGACAATAAAACACTATAAAGAAAATTTAAACATGAGAAAATGAAATAAAACAAGCAGAGTAGAAAATAAGAAAACAGAATTTGAAGGGAAAAATCAACAGGGAAAGACATATTTAAAAATAATCAAAATAATAATACTCTTGTTAATAAAAAACAAGAGAAAAATAACAAAATAAATACATAAACATAACAAGAAAAGAAAAGCAAGCAAATAATTGAAAAAATAAAAACAAGACAAATAAGGAAAAATCATAAGAAACACATAAAACCAAAACTTTCACCTTTACCACGATGCGTTTAAATGCATTTTTTCTAAAACTTATTTCTAGGGCTTCAGACTTTAGCTTTCGTTGGTTTGGAGGAGAAACTTCAGGAGCTTTGAGAGCAGCAGAGGAGTTAAATATGCAGAAGATAATCTCCCCCTCTACCAATACATGGATTGAGGTAATGAGGTCACAGACTGGGTGTCATTAACCCCCCCCCCTCCTCCCACTGCCACCACAGTGCTACCAGCCAGCAGCAGGTTCAGAGCCTCTGGGGATCCTCATTGAACCCTCATGGTGTTCCTGTCACGCAGCCGGTCCGATGCATCCATCACACGGTCAAGTTCATCTCATCTACTAACCCATCCAGGTTATTGATGGATGCTGAACGCAACGGGGCACCGGGGGATCGTTTCACTGGTTTGTGGGTTTTGTTTAGTAACAGGATTCATATGCTCATGGAAAACCTGGAGAGGTCATGAATTTGGTTGAAGGTCATGGACATTTGGTTAAAAGTTATGGAAATGTAGTTAAAAGTCTTGAACATTTGGTTAATAGTCATGGAATGTTGGTTAAAAGTCATAGAAATTTGGTTAAAAGTCATAGAATATTGGTTAAAAGTCATAGAATATTGGTTAAAAGTCATAAAAATTTGGTTAAAAGTCATAGAATTTTGGTTAAAAGTCAGGAAAATTTGGTTGAAAGTCATAAAAATTTGGTTAAAAGTCATGGAAATTTGGTTAAAAGTCATAGAAATTTGGTTAAAAGTCATAGAATATTGGTTAAAAGTCATAGAAATTTGGTTAAAAGTCATAGAATATTGGTTAAAAGTCGGGAAAATTTGGTTAAAAGTCAGGAAAATTTGGTTAAAAGTCATGGAAATCCATTTCTGCAGACTTGGCAGAAATGACCCACAATTCACGGCAACGAGACGTCAAACACAAGGTGACAAGTGGACGCGTGGAGACGTAAAAAAGGTAAAGAAAGACTTCATGCTGGCAAATTATGGATTAAAGATGGAACATAAAAACACACAAAACCAGAGGAATGGAACAAAATAAGGCAGCTGATTTAATCTCATCCCTTTCTGTTGGTTTCGTCACTGGAGCTGAAAACACACAACAAGTGAGTCAGGGAGTAAACAGTACAACGTAAACTGTACATCAGTGTTTCACTGGGATGGAAGCCAACCACTGACACATTGCTGGTTCCTCCTCTTTCGGTGGGATTTGCAGAACACCGCACGTTTACCTCCCGTCCATCCCGCGTAAACAGTAATTGGACGTTTAATTGAGGGGGTGAAATGTCCGCCGTGGCCCGACAAACATCCGTACAAAATGCGACTCCTTCTGTAAACGCGGCGTGTTTACTCTCTGCAGAGGCCCGTGTTGATTTAGGTGATGGGAACCGGCCGCTCGGCGCTCCCTCCGGACTTTGATGCCTCGAGGCCGACCATTGTGTTCCAGCGACGGGCTCTGAATCTCGGGGCCCCGGTTGGCTCTGGGTGGGAGGGGGACGGGGGGGGGGGGTGGTTGGTCCGACCATTGAACCTCTGCGAAGATTAACTGTTATTACCGGGCGTCTTTGTGCGTCCGGGGCCGCTCTCGGCATACCAGCAAAGGAACAAAAAAAAAAAAAAAGAAAAAGAAAAAAGCGCTCCTCCGCCAGCCCCTCCAGTGGAGGAGGCTTCAGGAAGCAGCAGGTCGGACTCGCTTTTATCTGCTGACGAGAGCACGAGAGCGCTAAGTGGTCTCTCCACTGACAACAAGGTCCTTTTTAGGAGAAGAGGTCCGATATGCGCCGTATTAGCCCCGACACACACACACACACACACACACACACGCACATGCAATGGAAAAACGTTCTATTTTGGGAAAGACGAGGTCACAGATCACCTTAATAAAGAGGCAGGAATGTGTTGAGACACTTGTGCTGCAGCACTAATGAGCTTTGCATTCAGACTCGTCCCCGCTTGCACTGGAAAACACACGTTACGCGACGCCAACGCGACGCCAACGCGGCGCCAACGCACGTGACCTCCGAAAAGGAGGAGGCCGAAGACACACGAGCGCCGCCGCGCGTGTCGGCGCCGAAATTGGTGAAAGTTGAGCGAGGTCTAAAGGGTTAAAACCGTCTCCGGCGTCAACGCTTCTGCCGGTGTGGCGGTCGGCTGTGTGACCGTGTTCACTGGTGACTCGGCCGAACGCGTCCGAGGTTTACGATTTAATCTGTGTCGTTATCTGCGTGTCTTTTAGACGAAACGAGCATTTCGCGATCTTTTCTGAAAACTTAAAAAATATTTCACGATCTTTTCTGAAAACTTAAAAAATATTTCACGATCTTTTTGAAAACTAAAAAAATGTTTCACGATATATCTGAAAAAAATTGAATGTAAAAAAGTATTTCACGATCTTTTCCTAAACGTAAACAAGTTTTTCACGATCTTTTCAAAAAACTAAAAAAATATTTCACGATCTTTTGCTAAAAGTAAACAAATATGTCACAATCTTTCTGAAAACTAAAAAAAGATCTCACGATCTTTTTCTAAACCAGTATTTCACAATATTTTCTAAAAACTACAAAATTATTTCACAATATTTTCTAAAACTAAAAATATATTTTACGATCTTCTCCTAAAACTAAAGACTAGTGGACATCAGAGGAACTGCAGCCCCAATGTCTTTTCTGTGTTATTGCACAAACCTGATCTTTCACATCTCATTAATTGGTGATCGTTAAATCGTTATCACATTATTGATTACTTTAATAAATGTCACCAAAAACCATCAACAACCAGCGTCTGTCTGTGGACCAGCAGGGGGCGACAGCGGCTCCACATCTTTCTGTCTTCACTTTGACAGATTCGGTTGTAAACGAGACCCTGAACGCCCCTCCCCTCCCCCCCCCCCTCCCCCGCCCCGCCCCGCCCTCGCCTGAAACAGAGCGATTTTTCAAACCAGCGTTGGCTTTTTCTGAATAAACCTTCCCACCGGTTCTAAAGGAGCCGTTTGCTGGCGACCGGGAGCACAACAGAGCCACCTGACGGCGCCGCCGGCCAGCAGGGCTTCACCTCAATGCCTTCAGAAAGCGGCTTCATGCGTGTCCTGCCTGCAAGCCGAAGGGAGGAGAGAGCAGAAAGGCCTTGAAGAGAAAAAAAAGAGTCTGCAGAGTGCAACTCCGAGCTGTAACTCCGAGTTCCCTAGCAACACGCCGCGCAAGATGAAACCGAAAGGGCTTCGCCGACCTCTCCTCATCTGCTGTTTTTGTGTTTATTCAGCGCCGTTTCATTGTCTTCTCACTGAAGCAAAGTTTGGTTTTATTAAGTAAATACCTGGGTGTGTTTTCCCCTGTTTGGGTTGGTAATCCTGAACCCGCATCCAGCCAAACACACACACACACACATTTCTCCCTCAATGCATTTCCACCATTTGCATTTCCACTGTAATCTCTCACTCTGCCTCGGACCTGTTGAGTCTTAAACACCCCCCCCCCCCTCCATCATTCTGCCCCGTCACCGAGAAGCAGAAGAAAACCAAGACAAAAGCGCGAATGCATAATTAATATAGCGAAGCTGCGTTTTTAATTGTTGCCGGTGTTCAAAGTGGCCCCGGGCCCACGAGGCATTGTCTTCTCGGTTCGGGCCGGCTGCTTCCGATGGCAGAGCTTCATTCAGGTCCCTTTTTCTTTTTTTTTTTTTTAGGGCCCGAGCGCCGCAGAAGCAGCGGCAGACAACGGCTCCAAGCTCGCCTCTTTTCTCAGGGTGTCTGCCCGCACAATGGACTTCCTTAGCCAGCGCACAAAAGAGGTTGGCGCGTGAAAAAAAAAGAAGAAGAAGAAGAAGAAAAAAAAAAAAGAACCCAAATTCAATGGCATTCCTCTCCTACAATGCGCTCTGAGAATATGCGCTTGTCCCCTCTCCTTTCTCCCTCCTCTCTCTTTCAGCGCCGGGTGATGAATTAGGATGATGTGTGAGGGATCAGGAAGTGATATATATTCCGTGTAAAAGTGCAGAGTGGAGACGATTAGGGAAAGAAACGGGTCGATGGCGGCGGTGAAAAGTCAGAGGATCGCCAATTATTTGGTTTTAACGATTCATCATCCAGAGGGCGAGGGAAACCTCATGGTGGCTCTGGAGGAACAGTCAGTAAGGAACAGACCCATGAATGCCTGAAGACTTCTATACAACCAGAGCAGTCGCCCCCCCTGGTGGTCAGGAGAGAGAATGCAGCTTTAACACATGAAGCATAGACTTCTATACAACCAGAGGAGTCGCCCCCTGGTGGTCAGGAGAGAGAATGCAGCTTTAACACATGAAGCATAGACTTCTATACAACCAGAGGGGTCGCCCCCTGGTGGTGAGTAGAGAGAATGCAGCTTTAACACATGAAGCATAGACTTCTATACAACCAGAGGAGTCGCCCCCTGGTGGTCAGGAGAGAGAATGCAGCTTTAACACATGAAGCATAGACTTCTATACAACCAGAGGAGTCGCCCCCTGGTGGTGAGTAGAGAGAATGCAGCTTTAACACATGAAGCACAGACTTCTATACAACCAGAGGAGTCGCCCTCTGGTGGTGAGTAGAGAGAATGCAGCTTTAACACATGAAGCACAGACTTCTGTACAATCAGGAGTCGACCCTGGTGGTCAGGAGAGAGAATGCAGCTTTAACACATGAAGACTTCTATACAACCAGAGGAGTCGCCAGGGCTTCAGATATCGTCGGTAAATGAAGTGCAGCATAACTTCTAATGTTTTCGAAGATGTCGACCTGGAGTGGACGTCTTTTGGGAGCAAAGGAGTCAAAACTCAACTCATTGACTCATTTGATTTACGTAACTTACATTAACCCAAAACCATCTCTTTTTTTTTTTTTTACCAAACACAACCAAGTAGTCGTCGTGTGACCCAAACCTCAATCGTTCCACAGCGTTTAACCACGTCGCGAACAACCCGAGTCGTCTCATCACACTTCTTTATTCCAGAAAGAAGTCGTAGGAAACAACAATGCTGTGACCCGACTGTTGTTCTCACGATGTTATGGATCCATCAGCGCACACAGTGAGGGGTGACATTAGCTCCCCTATCACATCCTCTGTGTGAGGCGTCGCAGTGGGTGAGTTGAGAGCCGGAGGTTGGTGGGGTTTGTGTATTTCTTTGAGGGGGGGGGGGTGGGGGTCCTCTACCATTGTCGGGCGCACATTGAGCCCCTGTTGGCACGCCGGCCGGCATCTCACAAAGGGCCACGACGGAGGGAGAGTCGATCCGGGTGGACGTCACCGACACCCGCAGCCTAATCCTCCAGCCCTGTACATCTGCGCCGGGACAGTTTCTAAAGCAAGCCCCTCTCTCTCTCTCTCTCTCTCTCTCTCTCTCTCTCCCTCTCAAATTCCCTCCTCCCCATCATGCACCGACTCCTTTCTTTCCGCTCAGTTTTATTCTGCAGCAAGGAGAAAGGACGAGCTTTTGTGGCGGCACCATGGTGTCACGCAGACACAAGACCTGAGGCTGCCGGTCGTCGAATGGAAGCTCTCTCTGGGCCTTTCACGGCGCTCACTTTGCTCATGTCGACTCGGGGGGGGAAAAAGAGAGGGGGAAACTCTTATTCCAGCACGTGAAAAGGCTTCCAGACGGGGACATGAAGGCCGGCTCTTCACATCGGACACAATTGACTTTGAAAGCCGGCGTTTCTCTGAGAGTGGTAGGGAGTGTTTGCCGGGATGTTGGCATCATGTTTTAATTGAATTCGACTGTCGGCGGGTCTCAAAGGGGCCCAAACAAGCTTATTATGAAAACGCTCTTCTGGGATCGTGCTGAAGAAAACCAGGGACAAACATGAGAGAGAAAAAAGGTCAAATGGCTTTGACATGCTGCTGCCATCATTCTGGTTATTTCTGACTTCTAAAACAGGCAAATGATTATAGCAACTATTTCCAAAAGAGTAAAAGAAAGAGAATAAGGCTGGCAGTATTTTTTCAGTTAGGTTAAGGCCACAAGACTACTTAAGTTTAGGAAAATATATGATTATGTTATTGGATCCTTTATTAAAGAGATCACAGGACGTTCCCCACAAGATACACACAAACAGATAAAGAACGTAAAACAAACCGTTTCAGATTCAACATTTATAATACAAAAGGGTCATAAAAGCTCAGTCACAGAGCTCCACCAAGAGGAGGAGCAACACTGAGAAGAAGAGAGTTTCAACGTCATATTTCCTCCAGTGAAATGAAAGTAAAGTTAGTCTGAGAGACAGCAGAGCGGCAGTCGAGACAAGTCTCTCTGTTTCAGAGAAACATTCACCTGAATCCGGCAGCTTTTCCTCATCAACCAAACTCTGGTGAGTACGCTGTTATACAAAGACTAACTTCACTTCAAAAAACAATACGGCAGCCAAGAAAAATAAGCACCAGCAGCTAAACTAGGCCTGCTAGACGCTAATTAGTGTATAACTTGAATTGCCTGTAAAGGCAGAAATGTGAAATATGACGTATTACAAGCTGTTACACAACTTGGTAAATATCCTTGAACTTCAAACTCTTTTTTTATAAAGCGCGTAGGATACATACCGAAAGGAAAATGGCGCACGCCCAAGAAAAAACTCAACTGAGGTCCATATGGTGACCATGGAGGGTTGTAGGAGAAAGTATATATATATACAATACATATATCTAATTTATAAAGTGCGTAGGAAACAGGAAAATGGCGCACGCCCAAGAAAAAACTCAACTGAGGTCTATTTGGTGACCATGGACGGTTGTAGGGAGAAAGTATGTATATATATATATATATATATATATATATATATATATATATATATATATATATATACATATACATATATATATATATATATATATATATATATATATATATATATATATAGTGTAGTAATACATATATCTAATTTATAAAGTGCGTAGGACACAAAGGGAAAATGACCCACGCCCAAGAAAGAATTATGGTAGATTTAATTATAACCAGATGAGCAGCATTACTCAGCCTCTATGCCCTCGGCCACAAACTGTACATACCAATGCATTGTATAGCTGTGACTCATCAACACAAGCACAAAAAAACTGCTGCTTTGAAACTTTACAACAAAGAGGATTTAAACATGCACATTCACATGTGATACGAAGAGAAATTAAATGTGTTAGAGGCGTCATTATATCACATTTATTTCCTAAAGTGTGACTTCCATTCCCCCCTTGGTTCACGGTCTCATGTGCGTTTAGTTTGTTTTTCCAACCATCCATCCATTTTCATCCGCTTATCCGGGATCGGTTTGCGGTGGCAGCAGGCCCTGCAGGCCGATCCAGACTTTAATCTCACCCGCAACATTTTCCAGCTCTTTCTTGGGGATCCCCGGGTCTCTTACCAGTTGGACGTGCCCAGACAACCTCTGATGATTCGTTGCCCCAACCACCTAAGATGACTATTTTGGACACCAAGGAGTCAACTCCAAGTTCCCGCCCGATGTCCGAGCTCCTTACCCTATCTCTCAGGCTGAGTCCGGCCATCCTACGGAAGAAGCTCATTTCGGCCGCTTGTATCCGCGACCTTGTTTTTTTGGTCACTACCAGCAGGATCACATCATCTGCAAACAGCATAGAAGCCATCCTGAGACCCCTAGATATCCTGTCTATGAAAATCACGAACAGGACCGGTGATAAAGGACAGTCCCGGCGGAGGCCAACACCCACCGGGACTGTGTCTGACTCAATGCCGACAATACGAACACAGCTCCTACTGCAGGCGTACAGAGACCGGATAGCCGGTTGCAATGGGTCCGGCACCCTATACTCCCGCAGACCCCCGACAAAACCCCCCAGGGGACTCGGTCGAAAGCCTTCTCCAAGTCCACAAAGCACATATAGACTCCTCTTGAATCTGAGGTCCGAGCCTCCTCTCCAGCACCATAGCATATGCTTTCCCAGGGAGGCTGCGTAGTGTGGTACCCCGATAGTTTGAGCCCACTCTCTTGATAATGGGAACCACCACCCCGGTCTGCCATTCAATGGGAACCATTTCCGACCCCCAGGCCTGTCAGTCAAGACAGCTCAACAATGTCTTGCGCCTTTAGCATCTCAGGGCAGATCTCATCCACCCCTAGGTGCCTTGCTACCAAGGAGCATTACAGCCGGCTCCCCCACCATCTGATGGTGATCAGTTGACAACTTTGATGAAGCCTTCAGCCTGTTTCTCTGTCTTTCTCTGCTTCTCTTTGATGGTGTGGACCTCATTTGAACACAGGACCTATACTGTGCGGTATTAAACAATTTACTGTTCATAAATTAACAGAAGTTTTGCTTGTCTCTCTTGTTGTCCTCAGAGTGTCGATATGTCTGCTGCCAGCTGTCTGCTGACTGAAGATCAGTTTCTGTGCTCCATCTGTTTGCATGTGTTCACTGATCCAGTCACCATACCATGTGGACACAACTTCTGTAAAGCCTGCATCACTGAACACTGGAACGTTAATTTCCCGTCTCAGTGTCCCAACTGTAACAAGCGTTTCTCCACCAGACCTGAGCTGAAGGTCAACACCTTCATCTGTGAGATGGCTGCTCAGTTCAGACAGTCAGCTCAACAGGAAGCCAGCAGCAGCAGCTCAGAGCAACAAGCTGCCAAACCAGGAGAAGTTCCCTGTGACGTCTGCACTGGAACCAGACTGAAGGCCCTGAAGTCCTGCCTGGTGTGTCTGGTCTCCTACTGTGAGACTCACCTGGAGCCTCATCTGACAAGACCAGGTCTGAAGAGACATCAGCTGATCGACCCTGTGGAGAACCTGGAAGACAGGATGTGTACAAAGCACGATAAACTGCTGGAGCTGTTCTGTAAGACCGACCAGATGTGTGTCTGCGCGCTCTGCACTGTTCTCGACCACAAGAACCATGATGTTGTTCCTCTGAAAGAAGAGTATGAAAGAAAGAAGGCCGAGCTGAAGAAGACTGATGTTGAAATCCAACAGATGATCCAGAAGAGACGACTGAAGATTCAAGAGATCAAACACTCGGTGGAGCTCAGTGAGGAAGATGGAAATGAAGAGATAGCAGGTGGTGTTCAGGTCTTCACCGCTCTGAAGGAGTCTGTTGAGAGAAGCCAGGCCGAGCTCATCCACACCATCAAAGAGAAGCAGAGAAAGACAAAGAAACAGGCTGAAGGCTTCATCAAAGAGCTGGAACAGGAAATCTGTGAGCTGAAGAAGAGAAGCACTGAGGTGGAGCAGCTCTCACTCTCTGAAGACCACCTCCACCTCCTCCAGAGATCCAGGACCCTGAAGGCTGCTCCACCCACCAAGAACTGGACAGGAGTCAGAGTCAGTCCACCTTCATATGAGGGGACTGTGGTGAGAGCTGTGAATCAGCTGGAGGAGACGCTCAGTAACCAGATGAAGAAGCTGCTTGAGATCGAGCTGAAGAGGGTCCAGCAGTCTGCAGTGGATGTGACTCTTGATCCTGATACAGCTCATCCCAACCTCATCCTGACTAATGATGGAAAACAAGGTAAAACTGGTGATGTCAAGAAGAATCTCCCAACCAATCCAGAGAGATTTGATACTTCTGTTAATGTCTTAGCAAAGCAGAGTTTCTCTTCAGGAAGATTTTACTTCGAGGTTCAGGTTAAAGGGAAGACTGAGTGGGCTTTAGGAGTGGTGAGAGAGTCCATCAACAGGAAGGGAAGCATCACACCAACTCCTCAGAAAGGTTTCTGGACGATAAGGTTGAGGAATGAGAATCAGTACTCAGCTCGTGATGACCCTCCAGTCCGTCTCTCTCTGAGGTCTGGGCCTCAGAAGGTGGGGGTGTTTGTGGACTATGAGGAGGGTCTGGTCTCCTTTCATGACGTTGATGCTGCAGCTCTTATCTACTCCTTTACTGGCTGCTGCTTCACTGAGAAACTCTACCCATTCTTTAATCCAGGTCTTAATGCTGGTGGTAAAAACTCTGCTCCTCTGATCATCTCTCCTGTCAATGACCTTGAGTAGAACAACCACTTGATTCTCTACAGAGAGCTTTACTTTCATCTAACACAATACATGTGTACGTTTATTGGTGATTGATACAGTGTGTTTTCTTTCTATAGATATTTCTTTGATTTGGATTACCAGGTGGGGTGAAAACAACCTATGATGGTGGAATGTGTGACAGTCACCTGCCATCATTCATTGTGTATAATGAGTGCATACTGGCACAAACTACCGAAAAACTCTTTATGAATAAGACAAAAGTATGTAGCTTTTCTTTTTTCTTTTAAAATAAAAAAGCTAAATAAAGTCACAATGTGTCTGGTGAAGTCATTTTGTTTTCTTGTTTCTAATGACACCAAATCATGTGATTAAAAAGCCTGTCAGCCGTCAGATCGATGGCTCTGTGACATGATGTGCTGATGTTTCAGGTTGGAGTTGTTGGAGCAGCTGATGGGAACACTAAACCAGTGCTGCCAGTTGGTGGAGAATACATGAGATGTGAGGACGCCCTCTACAGGAGGTCATGACAAACTGCACCCTGCTCTGAATAAAACACTACGGTCAGATGCTGAAGCAGAATACATGAACGCAGGAGCACAAATACATCTGAGCCCAGCAGCGCCCGTTATCAGACGAGGAAATGATTAAATAAAAGTCATTGACATTTCCTACAGGATCTATGGAACCACAATCTTGATTAACACCACTCTCCAAGCTTGTGTGAATCTAATAAGGTATGATAGATTCTTGTGGGTTGTGTATTACTTTTTCGAATGAGAAGAAATCTATGCAAATTTTGATACCCAGCATGCCCCAATGCCATGAAGGTAGATTTGTGACATTTTTCCCCCAAGAAAATTTCTAGTTTGTAAAGAAATTATCTCCAAATCTTTGCTCTCAATTAAAAAAATTGCTCTCAAAAAAAAAAATTTGCTGTAAAAAAAAACTCTCTAAAAGAAATTTGCGCTCCAAAAAAAAAATTGCTCTAAAAAAAAATTCTGTGGAGTCATTTTTTAAATTTATAGTTGCTTGTTGGGACGACATCACAAGAACCGACCATCACACTGATTCCATGTGTTGGTGTCATGTATTCTAATAATTACATTACCTGCCATCAAGACACCAAGACGGTGACCACACCGGGAGCCGCTTCCTCCGGCTGACAGATGGACTCTAAATGTAACCCCCTGACCTGCAGGAACAACAACAACAACAGCAACAACAACAGCGCGGCTCCACATTCTGCCGCGTCACCAAAGAACCCGATGACAGACGAGCGGTTTTGGAACGACCTCCAAACTGTTGACCCCGTCGGGTGTGAAGCAACGACGCGCAGCAGGTGTGTTAATGTGCTGAACCCATCAAGCAGTCAGATGAAAGCGAGGCAACGAAACACGTAATTAAGCATTAATTACATGTTCTTGCCCACCAGGGGGCAGCAGAACGAGCGGAAACCACCACACGGGCCATGTTTATTTAAGTTTGCTTTATTTCTGTCAGTAATGAAATATGACAGAATGCACCAGACCAAACCGGTCTTGATGTCGGCCATTTTATCTGAACAGAGATTTGTTTTTGTTGCTGCTGTTCATATTTCGGATGATGCGAATAAAAAAAAAACAGCACTACTCTGCGGTTTGGTTTTGTTGGTTGCATCGCAAATAAGCTACAACTGCGTTTCGTTGTGCCTGTAATGACAATAAATGATCTTTGAATCGTTAAAGTGGCAAATTTGCAAGTGCCTACATCATTTAAAGCGTTGATGGTAAAAAAAAAAAGAAAGTATTTTAATGTCAAGAGTCTCAGAGGAAAAACAGTATAAATATATATTTTTTAAACGTGTAATAAAAAGATCCTTTGAGGTTTGTGCCAATGAATCACTCATAAACACGGTACATAAATAAATAAATAAATAAATACAGTTGCATTACTTCATCATACACTTGTCACTTTCACGAAGAATCCACCAACTTTGTTCCTCGTTGTTAACAGATCGTGTTTCCATCCTTCAGTCCGGGCCGCGCAGCCGGATGACAGACGCTAATCAGCAATAATCCAGGTCAAAGGTCACGTTTACAGCCGCTCTGGGACGAGAGTGGGCGCTCATGCCGCTGAGAGTCTTTTCACCTCGGACCTGTAACGCGAGTCGACTCGTTCAACACGAAGCCGTGATGGACGCGGGGCGTTGCCGAGCCCTGTTGGTTGTTCTGGAAACCAAATAACAAGTCACCATCTCTCTCAAAAAAGTCAAAAGGTCGGTCCTTCCAGTACAGGGGTGGACAGAATAATGACAACACCTTTACTCTGATGTGTAGTTTCTCGTCCGGGTCTGAAAAATGATCCCATGTTTCTTCATTATTTCATATTTTTAGTTCAATTCCAACTCCACGATCAGCTGATTTACAGACTTCTTTTCCAATGTACGTCTTCGGGAAAAGTCTTTTTGGGCTCCATGCCGTCACATGTTAGTCGTGGTTCCACCTTTTGGCCACTACGTCAATCCTTGGCGCTCTTTCTGGAGCTATTCACTATTATTCTCGAGTTATCAGCTGATTTACAGACTTCTTTTCCAATGTACGTCTTTGGAAAAAGTCTTTTTGGGCTCCATGCCGTCACATGTTAGTCGTAGTTCCACCTTTTGGCCACTATGTCAATCCCTGGCGCTCTTCCTGGATATCGGTGGCGAAGTGTTCTTGAGTTACGCTCGTGATTTTACGGACACGTTTTCCGTTCTTAAGTTACGTTGTTTACATTTTACTTACTTCTCTTATTTCCCCACGTGGTTTTTGCAGCCCGACCTTTAAACTGCCGTCGTTTTTTACGCCGGCCAAGTGGCGTAAAAAAAAAATAGCTCGAAATAGCCAGAAAATGCTCAGAATGTCCTTAAAATATCGTGCTCTTTACAAGTCTTCCCACGAGATGAAGCTTGACCGATGGTTTATTCATCGCTCCCAAAGAGTCCGACAACCCATGTCCTGGTGTAAACAGCCTCGGGGTTCACCGACAGGCGTCAATCTGCGCTTAATCCCAGCATCCTCGGGAGAGAACAAGTGTTTCCCTGACAACAACAACACGACCACGCCGCGCTTCACGCGTTGCGCAACCGATCTCCGGTGTCGTCTTGTTCCCAACTCGACGTCCATTCTTTGAAGGCACGAGCCGCTGGAGAGCCTCTCGGCAAAGGCCGCTCAGAGGGCTCACATTCCTGCTGTAAGCCTATCTCATTGACACCCAACACACACACACACACACACACACACAACCCAACATCCTAAAAAAAGACAAGGCGATCAGCGGCCTCGCCCTCCGTCAGGCCCCTCCGGCAGCTGGGACCAGTAGATGAACGAGGACCCTGCGACTCGCCGACAGATCCGAGGGAGCCCGATGGAGGACGAGTCCACGCGGAGACTCCAGCAGGAAAAACGACTTCGGGAACATTCAAACCAAGAAGCGCTCGAGGAGTCAGAAGAAGAACCATGAGCACCTTCGGGCGCCGCCGGGAGCCGAAGAGGCACGAGGAGGCGGACGAGGACGAGCTGCTGGCTGCGCTGTCCTCCGAGGAGCTCCGGCAGCTGGAGAGCGAGCTGGCCGACCTGGACGACGACGTGCCCACCGGCCTGAGGCAGCGAGACCAGACCGCCAAGACCCCCACGGGGAGCTTCGACCGGGACGCTCTGCTCAAGTACTGGGAGGACGAGAACAGGAAGCTGCTGGAGGACGGGAACAAGAAGCTGCCGGAGGACGAGAGGACGGTGAGGAGGGACATCGGGACGTTTCACACGAGGGAGGATGGTTTAATCTGAGATTAGTGCGGATCTGAGTGACGCAAAACTACTTTTAGAACGAGTACGCCGTGTTTTAAACTAATACAAACTGTAGCAGAATAGATTGACTGAATTACATTTAATAGGTTTAAACTAGAAACTAAACAGATGTTTAAAAAGAATGATCAAAGTAAAAGTACTCATCATGCAGAATGATATATATGTTATTGTCGATGATTTTGCCTCCTTTTATATTATATATTAACGTTATTTACACACTGTCATTAAATACTGCTGGCTGTCTTAATCCCTGAAAATGTAAAAAAAAAAGAAAAGAAAAAGATAAAATTGATCTGAAAATGTGTTAATTTATAATAAAAAGTATGAAATAAATAAACTGCAACACATCAGTGAATCTAACAGAGAACATTGTTGCTTTTCTATCTTTATTTATTTTCTAATTATTTGGATTCCCAGACAACATGTGCAGTACTTTTTAATTATAGATTTGAGTGACAAGACTAAAAAAAGTCTCACTCGATCCAGATTGAAAAAAAAAATACTAATTAAGAAATGAGAAAACAGATTTAGTTTCAGTTTGGGATTAAAGGAGCCGGCCAACTATTTCTCATGAAGATCAGTTTACTCTTGGTAGAATATATATATATATATATATATATATATATATATATATATATATATATATATATATATATATATATGTTTTGTCTCAGCTTATGAATCTGTATGCAGGTGTGACTTCAGTTCAGTTGCGCTGTGTGCACACTGAGGGGATAAAAGCCAGAATATATAAGCCTCAATTCTTTCTAAAATGTGTATTATTTTCTATTTGCCGGTCACAAGTCCTCCACCGTTATGGAAGACCACTGGAAAAAAAGTATTTCTGATTCACTTCACGCAAATTAATTAAAGTAAAACAAAAAAAATGAATGGCGGTTTTGGCATGAAGCCCTTTTAAGCGTCCTTAGATGTTTGAGTTGTCCTCCCCAACTGGAATGATGCATATAATTATGAAGAAGTGTCACAATTATCAAGTTGGTGGACAGCGGTCTAAAAATACCGACTGCCAGAGAAATGCCGGCTTTAATGACCGCCGGCCAGCGTTGGGAGACGGGGCCCAATTAAAAGCCGGCGTCTGGAGAATGTCAGAGTTCGAGCTAATGTTCTGTCCCGTTATCGCGTGCAGGAGACGGGCCCGGACAACAGCAGAGGGAACCGAGGGCCGGAGACCGCCGGCGAGACGTCGGACGGCGACGGGAGGAAGAATCCTCAAAAGGGGAAGAAGGCGAACGTCCCGGCGAAGGAAGACGAGGCGGAAAAGAAAGACGAGGGCAAGAAGGAGTCTCCGACGAGGAGCGAAAGTCCGTCGAAGGTCTCGAAGATCCAACCGAGGGGGGCCGAGACCTCCGACGCGACGAGCGGCAACCCGACCGCCGTCGCCGAAACCCTGGAGCGGATCCGGTGCGACGACCCCGGCGTGAGCGAGGTCAACCTCAACAACATCGAGGACATCTCCCGGGACACCCTGCTGCGCTTCGCCGAGGCCCTGCGCGCAAACACCCACGTCCGGGTCTTCAGCCTCGCCAACACGCGCGCCGACGACCGCGTGGCGCTCGCCGTGTCCGAGATGCTGCGCGAGAACCGCAGCGTCAGGGACCTGAACGTGGAGTCCAACTTCGTGTCCGGTCGGGGCGTCCTGGCGCTGCTGGCGGCGCTGCAGCACAACCGGACGCTGGCGGAGCTGCGCTTCCACAACCAGCGGCACATGTGCGGCGGGAAGGTGGAGATGGAGATGGTGCAGCTGCTGAGGGGGAACACCACCCTGCTCAAGCTCGGCTACCAGTTCGACCTGGCGGGCCCGAGGATGGCGGCGACCGGCATCCTGACGCGCAACCAGGACCAACAGCGACAGCGGAGGCTCCGACAGAAGGAGGAGGAGGAGGAGGAGCAGAGGGCCAAGGAGGTGTCGGGACAAGGGCCCGGTTCATCGGCGGTAAACAAACCCCCAAAGAAGACGTCGCAATCCACCAAGACTGTTGGAAACCAGAAAAGAAACCCTCCTCCTCCTCCTCCTCCTCCTCCTCCTCCGTCTTTAGACCCGCCAACGAGGAAGATCTCCGAAATGGTCAAACAGCACGAGGGCTCGAACGCGGCGAAGAATCAGTCAAACCAACGGAAGGCAAAGTCAAAGAAGCTGAAGAACGGCGCCAACGAGAAGGAGAGCGCCGAAATCCTGAAGGAGCTGAAGAACGCCTTGAAGCCGTCCTCGACGCAGAAGAGGCGAGACGTGCCGGCGCGCCTGCCGCCGCCACCGCCGCCGCACACGTGGAGCCGCGACGACCTGATGCTAGCGATCCGCGAGAGCGGCGCTAGGTCCTTAAAAAGGGTAAGACTTCCATGTTCAAGACTGCATTCTCTCTCCTGACCACCAGGGGGCGATTCGTCTGGTTGTATAGAAGTCTATGCTTCATGTGTTGAAGCTGCATTCTCTCTCCTGACCACCAGGGGGCGACTCCTCTGGTTGTATAGAAGTATATGCTTCATGCGTTAAAGCTGCATTCTCTCTCCTGACCACCAGGGGGCGACTCCTCTGGTTGTATAGAAGTATATGCTTCATGCGTTAAAGCTGCATTCTCTCCCCTGACCACCAGGGGGCGATTCCTCTGGTTGTATAGAAGTATATGCTTCATGCGTTAAAGCTGCATTCTCTCTCCTGACCACCAGGGGGCGATTCCTCTGGTTGTATAGAAGTATATGCTTCATGCGTTAAAGCTGCATTCTCTCTCCTGACCACCAGGGGGCGATTCGTCTGGTTGTATAGAAGTCTATGCTTCATGTGATAAAAAGTTCAACCAGTTGGACCCACTGCTTCTTTTCTTACCTTTCACAATAAAAGCCCTACAGACATACATTGTTGTTTGTCACAAACAGGCTGTTTATATTTATGAGGACGAAGACAAATCAACTCTGTAACCAGACAAAAGCGATGCAGCATCACGTCTTCGGTTTTCTTTTACAAACATGTCCTAAGTTGTTTTTGTGCGCTGTAACTTTAACAGGTGTTTTGTCGTTTCAGGTGGATCTATCAGACGCCTGAACTCACCTGCTCGCCTCACCTGAACTCTCACTTGGTTTTTAAACACTGTTTCACACTAAAATGTCACTTTTTAATGAACACATCTCATTGAATCGTCACATCGGTCCGTTCTGGTGAAAGAAATCGTCTTTTCTTCAGTTCTTCTGACTCACAATAACTTCTTCAGGATGTTTTCAAATGTAAATTAAAACTCCGGAAACAACTTTTTTTTATTTGCCGTCCGGTTTCTGGCTAGCTTTTCCTTTTGTTTGTTTGTTGTTATTGTTGAAGCCTAACACAACTTGCCAAGTTTGGTTGGCAATTATGTCAAATCAAGTTGTAACGTTCCACAGTTTTAATATATTCTGTCACATTTACAATGAGTTTTGTTTTTCTTTCGTCCTAAAAGAATGTTTTCTTGGATTAATAAATAAATAATATATATATATATATATATATATATATATATATTATGTGAACAGGATATATTATTATTTATTTATTTATATATATATATATATATATATATATATATATATATATATTATATATATATATATATATATATATATAAATAAATAAATAAACACACATCTCTTGCTCTTCTTGGTAAAAACTGTCTCTGGTGTCTTGTTATAAATCAGAAGACAACCAGCAGTTTCTCCTCTGAGTCCAACAAACACAACGAGACGTTTCTCTGTAAATATTAACATTTATTTAAGTATACAATTTAGTATTCTCATTCCCCCCCAAACCCCTTTTCACAGGTTCAGCCTCTGCAGGACGGATTCAAACCTCTGAACTCCGGCAGGTCGCCGGGTCCTTTCTCTTCAAGCCGCTCGCAAACGCCACATTTGGTTTATTAATATTACTATTTACTCTTTTAAAAAAACAAATTATCCTCCACGACGAGGCATTTACAGTCGCGTTTGCATAAGATGATGGTGTGTTAAGTGGAAGAGGATGAATTGCATTTTTCATATATTCTTATTTTTTTAAGTTCTTTTGCGTGATGTTTTATTTTGAAATAGCGACCGGAGCGTCTGGATGTTTCCCCTCCTGCGGGGAAAGTAACGGAATGACGTCACAACGAAAAACAACCAACCAGACATGAAGAACAAAACCTCTATCTTTACACAAATGCCACAGTGTGTGTGTGTGTGTGTGTGTGTGTGTGTGTGTGTGTGTGTGTGTGTGTGTGTGTGTGTGTCGCGTCCTCAGCCATGTTTTTCTGTTTGTTTTGAAGGTTGAGAAACCTTCAGCTTTTAAAAGTGTTCGCTCGAAACGACAAAGAAAAACTAAAACGCACACCTGAAGAACACAAAACGTAACTAAACTGTATGAACTGTGTGCAAATTAAGAGCTTTTTAAACTTCATTAAAAAAGAAAAAGAGGCGACCGAGCCGCCGCTTTTTGGTCAAAAGAAATTGTTTTAGTGAACAAAACAACACGACCGAACTTCAATTCATCAGGAAACTCGTGTTGTCGAAGCCGCCGCGTCAAAGCCAAAGAGGATCCTGCCCGATTGGTCGCTGACGCCGCCCTTCATCTTCATCTTCATCTTCATCTTCATCTTCAGTTTGTTTCATCGGCGAAAAACGAAAACAAAGAAGAAGAAAAAACATAAAAACTTCAAAAACAAAAAAAGTGTCAGACTCCGAGTGTTTCACGCCAACGGTGATGAAACACAGCGAGCGACTCCACGCTAAGCTTTCTACTGAGGAAGAGGAGGGTGAAGGGTCTTTACCGGTGAGGAAGAGGATGATCAAGGGTCTTTACTGGTGAGGAGGAAGATAAAGAGTCTTCACCGGTGAGGAGGAGGATGAAGAGTCTTTACTGATGAAGATGATGAAGAGTCTTTACCGATGAGGAGGAAGATGAAGAGTAGTTACCGGTGAGGAAGATGATGATGATGAAGAGTCTTTACCGGTGAGGATGATGACGTGTGACGAGTTAACCGATGAGGTATTGCACGGATTAATTACAATAAATTGTAAAAAAAAAAAAAAAAAAGCAGTAAAAAAGCAAAAATAAATAAACAGCCACTTCATAGAACATTTACATCGTAGTGTTAGTTGGATGCTGGAAGATTTTAAGAGGATTATTTAGTGTCAGCCGTAAGGGGAGGGGGGGGGAGAGGAAGGGGGACGAGGGGGGAGGGGCTTCACTAGTCGTCCCACTCGTCATCGTCTTCGAAGTCCTCGTCTTCGTCGTCATCCTCGTCTTCGTCTAGGGGGGAAACAGATTGCAGGTTAAAGAACACGGGGAGCGGACGTTCTGATTGGTCGATCGTCCCGGACGCCGACCAATCAGATTTTCAGGTTTGACGAGGTGGGCGTGTTCTTCCACCCGTAAATGGCCTTCAAAGTAAAAGCAGCGCCGGCTGTATTGTTGTTCTGGAGCCCCGGCTAGCAGTCGCCCCCCCCCCCTCCAGGTTCCAAGCTATGTGCTAAGCTAATAAGCTAAGCTAACCTGTTTGTGGTCAGTTACCTGAGGAATGGATGGCTTTGCTCCTCTTCTGCATGACTTCCATGAGAGCGCCGACGATGCCCGCCGACGACGCCGGCGGCGGCGTCCCGGACTCCGGCGGCTCCGGCACCTGGAGGCACAAAACAAGAGCCGGAGGTTCCGGTTCGTCACGGGGAGAACGGCGGCGGCGGCGGCGGCGGCGGCGTTCATTTTTGAGGGGGAAACGAAACGGCGAATCTTACGTTCTTGAGCTGGATGCCCTGGCGGATCTGGTCCAGCAGGGCGTCCCGGCCCACGCCGGAGGTGGAGGAGGCGGGGCCCCGGTGGTTCTGCTCCACCTTCTTCAGCTGGGTTCCTCCCCGGATCTGCTCCAGCAGCGCCGTCGGCCCGCCGGGGCTCGGCGAATGAGGAGAGTCTTTGACCCCCGAGCCGCCGCCGCCGTCCAGCTCCGGGACGGGAGGGGGAGGAGGCGGCGGAGGAGGAGGAGCGGGGGCGGAGACTGGAGACTGCTGGGCCAATGGGGGAGGTGGAGGGGGCGGGGCTTGTGGGGTATTGATGGAGGAGGAGTGCAGGGAAGACGGAGGAGGAGGATGAGGAGGAGGCTGCTGCTGCTGGTGGTGATGAAGGTGGTGGTGGTGGTGGGGAGGTGGAGGAGGAGTGGGCTGGTGACCTCTGGTGGGGGGAGGCGGAGGGGGCGGGGCTCCCAGAGCGCCAGGTCTGCAGGGGGGCGGAGGGGGAGGAGCGGAGGAGGGCGCTCTGGACGGAGGAGGAGGAGGCGGAGCTCCACGTCCTCCTCTGGATGGGGGAGGAGGAGGGAGAGGGGGAGCAGACGAGTTGTGAGGAGGAGGAGGAGGAGGAGGGGGGGGAGGGCCGCCACGAGAAGGAGGTGGGGGAGGCGCTGCAGGGGGAGGAGTCACAGCGTCAGAGACCACGCTCTTTTACAAACTGATGCAAGACTTTAAGATCAAGAAGATCAAGACTGAAGGGCTCTGGAGGTTGTGTGTGTGTCTCTCTGTGTGTGTGTGTTTCTGTGCGTGTTTGTGTGAGTGTGTGTCTCTCTGTGTGTGTGTTTGTGTGTGCGCGTGTCTCTCTCTCTGTGTGTCTCTCTATATGTGTGTCTCTGTGTGTGTACGTGTGTCTCTGAGTGTGTGTCTGTGTGAGTCTCTCTGTGCGTGTCTCTCTCTCTGTGTGTGTGTGTGTTTGTGTGTGTGTGTATGTGTCCTCACCCTTCCTTCTCAGCTTGTTCTTTACAGTGTGTGTGTCTCTGTGAGGTGTGTGTGTCCTCAACCTGCCTCCTCAGCTCGTTCTTCATTGTGTGTGTGTGTGTGTGTGTGCGCGTGTCTCTCTCTCTCTGTGTGTGTGTGTGTCTCTCTATATGCGTGTCTCTGTGTGTGTACGTGTGTGTCTCTGAGTGTGTGTCTGTGTGAGTCTCTCTGTGCGTGTTTCTCTGTGTGTGTGTGTGTGTATGTGTCCTCACCCTTCCTTCTCAGCTTGTTCTTTACAGTGTGTGTGTGTCTCCGTGAGGTGTGTGTGTCCTCACCCTGCCTCCTCAGCTCGTTCTTCACTGTGTGTGTGTGTGTGTGTGTCTCTGTGAGGTGTGTGTGTGTGTGTGTGTGTGTGTGTCCTCACCCTGCCTCCTCAGCTCGTTCTTCACTGTGTGTGTGTGTGTGTGTGTCTCTGTGAGGTGTGTGTGTGTGTGTGTGTGTGTGTCCTCACCCTGCCTCCTCAGCTCGTTCTTCACTGCCTCCACGCCTCCTTTCTTCTCGATGAAGTCGTAGATGACCTTCGACGTCTCTCGGTCCTTCAGCTGCGCCTCAGAGATCCCACACATGTCGAACAGGTTCTTCAGCTCGGGGTCCAGGTTGTTCAGCTGCACACAAACAACAAACACACAACAACAAACACACAACAAGCGCCAACAGTTACATTCAAAATGTACTTTTATTGTAAAGCACTTCCTATTGTTTTATTTTGAAGTGTTTTATTCTGTAGTTTTCTTTGAAGGAACCGTGTTCATCCTGTAACTTCAGACTTCATTTAGTCTCAGTGTGACGCCTGGTGGCCAACAGGAGGAATTACACGCTGCACGGAGGAAAAACAACACTTGTTTTCCACCATATGAGATGTTTAAGATGTGAACAGGATGCGCCCTCTTCCTCCACTAAATATATAAATATACTCGAGTCTAACTATATAACACCTGCCACAGCCGGTGCTAATAATGGAGGCTAATAATGGAGGCTAACATGGAGGCGCTACGCCTTAAAGTTTCTCTGGTTTGTCGGTCTCAGACGAGTAAATCATGACGTCGTAGTTGCTCTGAAGAGCTCAGAGTTTAATGATTTCTGGTTTCGGTATATATTTCTTATTATGCGGCGCGTTCGAGGACCGTCGGAGAGATGAACATCCGACGATGATCGTTTGCAGCGTCGGCGCAGTAAACCGGTGAGTTCGCCTCCAGAGCTTCTGACATGTTTGTGAATATTAAAAGGAAGCAAAAAAAAAAAAAAGAGCCCATTGTGTGATGTCATCATGCAGCCGCCACACAGGTCGCTATTGTGCCGAGTGTGTGTGTGTGTGTGTGTGTGTGTGTGTGTGTGCACTCACATCAAAACCCGTGTTTGGATCCCAGCCCACGTGACCGATGTGCCTGAAGAAGACGAGACAGACGTGTGGTGAGATCACACGCATTAATATACAGAGGCATGTTCAGCGTGTGCACCCGAATAGCAAGCCCACACACACACACACACACACACAGACACACACACACACTCATCAGTGAGAGTGACATCAGTCAGAGAGACAGAGAGGTCATTGAACGCTCTCAGACCGCAACGTAACATGTTTACCGTTTCCATGAAGAAGAGTGAGTGTTACTGCGGCATCACACACACGGACACACAACACAGACACACACTTCCTAAAGACCACATTTCAAGTCATCCGATGTGTTTGTGAGAACAAAAAAAAGCCGTGGAGATACTTCTTAATAAAACTCAATAACTATTGCAATTTGATTTAAAAAAAAGACTTATTGCCATTTCTGTTCACTTGTTTTTTCACACGAGACCAAGCGAAAGAGTTCTAATCACGAGCTTCTGAGAGGCTTTTATTTTGAAAGGGCTCTAAATGGATTCAGTAGAAAATGGAGACAGAGACGTCCTGAAGTCAGCCGGTCTGGATTCATTTCTTTCTTTCAGAAACATTGTTGTTCTTTGTGTTTTATTTTGGTAGAAAACTACCAAAATAAAAGAGATAACTTGTAGCGATTGTTACATTGTTTCAAACGTTGTTGCTTCTTTTCTTTCTGTTTGTGAAGAGCCTGAAGTAGCTTTAATAAGCACCAGACAAATACAATGTATCATTATGAATTATATTTCATGAAACAAGCCCGGTGAGTTGCATTATGGGAAACGTAGGACCCAGTAACTTTTGACATTAGTAACTCACTGGAAGTTGCTCGGCGTGCCGATGTCGGCCTTGGTCAGCTTCTTCTTCTTGCCTTTGGGCTTCTTGTCCTTGCGGCTCAGCCCGCTGTGGCTGCGCATGTTGTTGAGCTGGTACGGCTGCGGCGGCGGCTGCTGGTGGCCGTGGGAGTTGTGGAATCGGACGTTGTTTATCTCCGGGTTCTTGATGTCCACCGTGGCGATGTGCAGAGCTGGACCTGTATCGTGATGATATGGGACTGTGACTTTAGCATCATGCTAATGCCACATCGTGATAATATCGTATCGTGATAATATCGCATCGAGATAATGTAGTATCGTGATAATATCGTATTGTGATAATATCGTATCGTGATAATATCGTATCGTGATAATATCGTATCGTGATAATATCGTATCGTGATAATGTAGTATCGTGATAATATCGTATCGTGATAATATCGTATCGTGATAATATAGCACCGTGACGCAAGTATCGTGATATTATGTTAGTATCGTAACTTAAGTATTGTGCCAATATTGTATATTAACTTAAGTATTATGATAATATAATACCGTGACGCAAGTATCGTGATATTATCGTATACAATCTTAAGTATTGTGATAATATCGTACCGTGACTTAAGCATCATGCTAACGCCACATCGTGATAATATCGTATCGTGATAATATAGCACCGTGACGCAAGTATCGTGATATTATGTAAGTATCGTAACTTAAGTATTGTGCCAATATTGTATATTGACATAAGTTTTATGATAATACCACATTGTGACGAAAGTATCATGATTGCGTATCGTGACCCAAGTATTGTGATAATATTATATTGTGACTTAAGGATTGTGGTATTATCATATCGTGGTATTACTGTGATGTGACTTAAGTATCGTGATAATATCGTATTGTGATAATATCGTATCGTGGGATCTCTGATGATTCCCACTTCAAGTAGCTAAGGATCAATATAGTCAAAAAGCTCCTCTTCCTCTTCCTCCTCCTCTTCTTCCTTTTAATCTCCACAAAACCTAATCCACTACTGATCCCCAATCCAAATCCCCGGGACTCCGTGAATGCTGGACGTCTGTGACCACGACCCCAAAATGAGGGCTCGCCTCAAAGTCTGTGTTGAAAAGACTTTTATTTTAAGACTCTTCTTCTCTCATATATCTATTTGTTTCTGTGAAAACAAAAACCATGAATAAAAAGTATTTTCACTCACGTAGTACAAAGCTTCTCTCCAGAAATGACATTTTACGAGACCGCATTTGAACACAACATCGTAGCGTTACAAATACACCTTTTGTCCAATGCAGATCTTTACCGAGCAGCACCTGAACGCATCGTTACGACAGTTAATGCGACGCGTGTCCTTGTTATCGTTGTTTCCTCAGAGCTTCTTCAAAAACGCTGCGATCGAATCCCCGATTTACAGTTTGATTGTTGTGTATAAACATTCACGCTTCTGAATTAATAATATACCCGTCAACAACAGAAGTCTGGAGGTTTTGGGCGCAGTACCAAGACCCACCAGAGTCATCTTTTAACCGTTGATGCTGACTCACGGGGCCTTTTCCTCCCACGGAAACAAACAAACACACAAGTTAATCGAGTAAACAAACAAAACTGAAATGTTCAGCAGCAGCCGGCGGGATTACCGGATTACGGCCCGAACGTGCACCGCTGACGGGGTTTAAAGGGAGCGACAACCGAGGCCATGTGGTCTACATATGGCACAGAGGGAGAGGGGGGGTAACCTGACGGGAGGTTACAACGACGGCCAGATAGCGAAGCTTTGTAGTCCAGTCGGACCTCTGAGAAGACTACAAATATGTCGGACGGGATTTTGTAGAGCAGAAACAGAAAACAGACCCCGGAGGATGAAGCAGAGAGAACCTGAAGCGACGATGTCAACGTACCGGATTCAGGGTCACCTCGCTTCTCTGCAAAAGGGAAAAGATAACTTAAATTAAAACAAATCATAGTTTTCGAGCAAAATCGACACGTAATAAAAACGAGTTGAGAGAGGAGAGGGAGAGGAAACATGGCCGCCGCCGGAAAACAAGACGTCAGACAGAGAGAGGAAGCCTTCATCATGAGGAGGAGAAAGAAAAGGAGCTTCGTCCTCTTCCTCATCATCATCATCACAGTTTGAGAGGAGCTGAAGCCGAGAAGAGAAGGAAGAAGCGTCCCGAAGCTCTGGTCCTCAATTCCCTTTTGATTTCATATGCATTCATATGAAGTAACCTCGACAGGTTTCACCGATTTCTGAGAAAAAATTAAACGGATCGCAACTATTTATTTAATTTATTTTTGCAGATTGGGGCCATTTCTTGATTATTTGGTTTAAATCCGTGGATAAATAGTTTACGATCACAGTCAGAATTTGAGCGTAAAATCCTTCACTTTATTTTCTATAATTACGACGAGCGGCCGACTTCTTTCCTACTGACGTTAACGACTCATTGGACGATCCGCCCCCGTTAGCCAATCACGTCGCAGCGGCTCCGTGGCTCCTCCCCCTTTCGCTGCGTTCAGCTGTCGGGCCGAGTGGAGCGACGCGGACCACGGGTTGAGGACCGAGAATGTTTGTTTGCAGAAGAGAGAGAGAGTGTTTTGCAGTCTGAGAAAGGTGTGAAAGGTCACAGAGAGAGAGAGAGAGACACAAACACACACACACACAGAGAGAGAGAGACACACACACAGAGAGAGAGAGAGACACACACACACACACACACACTCTAAACGTACCGGTCTTGCGTTGCCGTCGGTTGAGCAGGTCGTTGATGGCGGCTCTGAATCTTTTGGCCTCTTCTTCGCTGGCAAAGTTCAAACCGATCTGACATGTCTGAGAGGAGGAAGAGGAGGAGGAGGAAGAGAAGATGAGGAGGAGGAAGGTGATTTATTTTATTCAAGAGAAAAACTGCACACTCACGTCTCCTGTAAACGAGACGAAGTAGGACCTGGAGCTGCTGATGGAGAAGTTGTGGTAAAGCTCCTGTTCGAAGGTGGTTCTCCCTTCCTGCAACACACACACACACACACACACACACACACACACACACACCCCCACACACCCACCCACACACACACACACACACACACACACACACACGTTACAAGCGACTTTCATTGGTGAACATTAAAGTGGAGTCGTGTGGAGACGACCCCGCCCTCGCCGCCCTCCCCGGGATGCGACCCCGTCGCCCGCCGCTCACCTTGATGTCGAACACTCGGATGAAGTAGGACCTCTGCGGGTTGTCCTTCACCAGGCAGACCACGCCGCAGCACCGCTTCACCCAGCAGCTCCTCTCGGCGCCGTAGACCTGGACCACCGCCGAGCACAGAGTCTGGACCCGCAAAGAAACATGTGCATGAGGCAGAGACTTCTATACAACCAGAGGAGTCGCACGCTGGTGGTCAGGAGAGAGAATGCAGCTTTGACACATGAGGCAGAGACTTCTATACAACCAGAGGACTGTGGACGAACGCCCTCAAAGTAAAGCAGAGCATCAGCTGCTTGACATTCCTCCGCTGTGTTTGACCTTCACTTCCGTGGGACAGGAAACGGAGCCCAGCTGCTCCGGCCCGTCTCCTGTTGTGTGTGTTTTTTTTTGGTCTGCAGAAGCATTGAACCCTCGGCTGAAAGAGAAAGTAACTCCAGCCGCCGAGGAGGAAGAGGAGGAGGAGGAAACGCCACCCGGGTTTCTCCTCTTCCCTCCTCCTAAGATTTACGAGCGAAGGTCGGAAGAGAGCAACGCCTTCCGCCGTGAAAGCATCACACGGGGGAAAAGGTCAAAAGGTCGGCCAGATAAACGCCTCAATCAGGGAAAGTACGCGGCCACAAACACTGCAGACGCTCTGCAGTCAAACCCACAGTTTATCATTATTTTGGTAGACATTTAAGTATTTAGATCTTTCTCCTTTTTATATTGTTGAAAACTGAACATTCATGGTCATTATTACCTGTGGAAACCTTTTGAAAAGACACAAGAGAACAAAAAGAAATTAGCCAAGAGGATTATTTGAAGACGCGTCATCGGCTGCAGCCTTTGTTTAAGTGACTTACTCATGAAAAGAACAACTTTAAACTGTCTCCGAAGGCTCAGAATAAAGGAGCGTACCCCATCAAAAGATTGATAATCCATCAGAAGTCAACATGAAGTCCAGCTGGTGGTTTTATTTTAATGCAGTTTGAGCCGGATTAGCTCATTAGCTTCTTCATTTAAGGACGCTCGTTTCTAAAAAAAACCTCTGAAATTGTGTTTTTTTTTTCTTCAAAGAAAACCAAACGTTACATCCTAGATCCAGCTTTCAGTTCTCTAACTCTGTCAGGGTACATTTATGGACATTATTTTATATATTTATAAATGAATGAATAAATGAATGGAAATTACAGTAAATAACTGATTTAATGTTTTTATTGGTTACATTGTTTTCCTTTTTTTCTTCATAAACTTGTTTTATGGACTTCGATAGGAAGGAAACAGCTGAGCGCACAAAAATAAACCTCACTTTGAGTGATAGAAATGACTTAGTGTATATATATATATATACACATATATATGTATAAATAAATATAAATGACAGTAACAACCTGTGATTTTAATGTTTTTATTGGTTGCATTGTTTTCTTTTTCTCCTCATAAACTTGGTTATTTGCCTTCAATTGGAAGGAAACAGCTGAGCGCACAGAAATAAACCTCACATTTAATAATAGAAATGTGTTTATGTATAAATAAAAGAAAATACATGTAAGTTTAATTATATATTCTACTGGAGATTCAATTGTAAATATTCATGCTCTCATTTATTGCACTCTGTTTATTGTTAAATGTTCAATGTGATGCATCTCCAGCCCTTGTTTGTGAAAACAAACACACACACACACACACACACACACACACACACACACACACAATATATATATATACATTACAAGTGTACAAACACATATTCTAACAGAAACATACTCGTATAGATACTACTGTGTATGTATTACAGTGTACATGTTATTGTAATATGATCTTAATGTTGGTATTATTCATGTTTGGCTGTATTTGATGTCCAGTGAGCTAATTTAATGTTACTAATCAGTCATCAAACTTTTTTTTGTGTCCATAATTGCACAAATAAACACATACATTATTTAAAATAGATATATTCTAACAGAAACTTACTCAGACATACTACTGTGCATTCAATAAAGTGTAAATGTTATTGTAATATTATCTAAATGTTGCTATTATTAATGTCTGTATGTATTTAAAGTGTAAAGTTTAATCTCTTTGGGGCTGAACAACTGAAGCTGAAGGGCAAACCAAACGCAGATAAAGGGGGGGGGGTCGCTATATTCTTTATTTATTTTAACGACTGCGTGAGAGATGAGTCTCACCGGTGTCACGAGCAACGCGTTAATTACCGTAAAGGAACAGGACTTACGGCGCATTTCCTGCCGAGGTACCCGAACAGACAGTCGTTCTCCTGCGGGGTCAGGAGGATGGAGCCCACGTTGGTCGCCCTGCGGGGCTGCGGGTGGTTGTTCATGGCTCCTGGGTTCCTCTCGTCAACGCGCCAGCCTCCCCGCCCTCCACCCTCCCACCGCAACAACAACTAAAAAAAAAAGCCGCAGTTCTCCGCGAGAAGGACTCAGCAAAACGCTGCAAATATTAGAAGAAATCCATGCGGGCTCCGGTCGCTGTGGCCTGCAGCCGGATCATGTCCGCTGAGTCCTCCCGACTCCCCCCTTTTTCCCGTTGCCCTGGCTCGCGCCGTTTGATTTTTTTTGGGAAAGCAACTTTAAATTGTTCTCCGTTTGAGAGTTAAATACAATAATGCGGACTTTGTTGCGTGTCCGTGAGCGGAGAAACGCTCAACTTTCATTCGGAAACTCCTGCAGATGCAGCAGCGATGCGTACATCCAACATGGCAGCCATGCGGGGCAGACCACTTTACAGAGCAGGGAGAGGGGTGTTTGCGTATGTGCGTGTGTGTGGAGGTAAAACTTTTGCTGTTATGTGTAATTATTGTAATGTAGGCGAACACACACGCGGAATTATGTAATTCAACGTTCATGTTCACGTGAAACTACGTATGGATGTGTGTTTTGAGGTAAATTGTGACGTTTAAATGCCACTACACAGGACAGAAATGAAATGGTTCGGTCCGACGTGGCGGCAGGAATGCAGCTCTGCGGAGGGAAGGGGAGGGGCGAGGGGCTGTGACGTAGAAAGGGGAGGAGCCAAATGGTGGACTTTAAAAAAAGAAGTAAATAAGACGCTCTTCTTCATAAATAACTTATAAACTGTTGAATATTTTTAAATAATATATATCTTTTTAAATAATACAAAAATATATAAATATTGTAACATAACTAGGCGGTACAAAAATAATTGTATCGTATTAAATGCATACATTAAAATACAAAAAATAATTAACTGATTGAATTAAAAAATATAAAGTAGTGGATTAATTGATGAAATGTGTTAGCCAGCACTGATAGAAGACCTGCAGTAAAACAGAGAGCATTTAATCCCTAACACAGAGTAAACAACTCTCACCGAAACACAATGAATAAATAAAGCTTTAGTGAATGAATGCATATTAATGGCTACGTTAATCTGTTGCTGCAACCTGGACTTTGTTACAGAGCAAGATCAACAACCACAGGCAAGGTCCCTGACATTCCTACACAAATTCCTAAAGTCCCATCGGTTCACTCTATGAAACCAGGAGGAGGGCCATAGAGGCGGCGCCGGCAGATGGAGGTCGGCGGAGGTTGGCGTCCTTGCGGGTCTCGCTGCGGGGTTAAAGCCCGTCAGCAGCATTAAGTCCGGCACTAATCCGCAGACCAGCTGCTTCTACGCTCTGCTTTGTGAACCGCTGAGCGGAGGCCAAACAAGAAGAGTTAAAGCAGCACATTCACAAATACCTGTTCTCAGAAGATGACCAGTAGTGAAGACGCGAACGGGCAGGTTGTCTCCAAAGGAAAGGGGATGGAGTCTTTTCATTATAAAGGGTTCATCTTCTGGAGAGCAAGTTTTCAATCACGGCATGTCATGACAATGTGATCAGAAGACATTTATATTTATTTAGTCGTGCTGCTGGCTGGTCCAGACTGTGTAAAATATCATATCAATTTATGCAATAGTTGAGTTCAGTCTGGACCAAACATTCTTGGTCCCCAGTGGATGCTTTCTAATGCTTTTGGTGCTCCATCAGGTCAAAGTTTACACCTTTTCTGTGAAATATCTGGACATCTACTGGATGTACGAGCTGAACATTTGTTGCATATCGTCACGATTCTCAGATAACGAATCCTGATGACTTTGAGGACCCTTCCTCTAGCGCCACCATGAGGTTCACATTTGTTTGGTTTGAGTAAAAAGTCACAACAACACTGATCCAGAGCCCCAGAGTCAGATACTTCAAAGAGGCACACGGTGATTGAGAAAGAGAAACAAAGTAACGACAAAGAGACCCAAAGTAACAACAAAGAAACACAAAGTAACAACAAAGAGACACAAAGTAACTACAAAGAGACCCAAAGTAACAACAAAGAAACACAAAGTAACAACAAAGAGACACAAAGTAACTACAAAGAGACCCTAAGTAACAACAAAGAAACACAAAGTAACAACAAAGAGACACAAAGTAACAACAGAGAGACACAAAGTAACTACAAACAGACCCAAAGTAACTACAAATAAACACAAAGTAACTATAAAGAGACACAAAGTAACTACAAAGAAACACAAAGTAACTACAAAGAAACACAAAGTAACTACAAAGAAACACAAAGTAACTACAAAGAACAGCCTCCAAATGAAAGCAGTTATTTTTTGACATATTTAAAGAGTAAGATGAGATAAAAACAAGATCCTTCACAGAAACGCTCATAGCAGAGTCACATTCTGGTCTGTTGTTCTGCTCCTGTTACTGCAGGTCAGTTCATCAATAATCCTGATCCTCTTTTGGGGATTTGGTTGCAATTTTAAAAGGAAGCACCTCAGTTATTTAGACTGAAACGGAGTGAAAAGGTTTGTTAAGTTGTTGAAGTCTCTGATGGGATAAAACCACTAGATGGTGCTAGAGACCCAAAGAGCACAGCGCAGGGCCACAGTATATTCACACCGATGCATACATGTTATATATATATATATATATATATATATATATATATATATATATATATATATATATATATATATATATATATATGTATATATATATATATATATATATATATATATATATATATATATATATGTATATATATATATATATGTATATGTATATACATATATATATATATATGTATGCATCGGTGTGAATATACTGTGGCCCTGCTATATATATATATATATATATATATATATATATATATATATATATATATATGCATTTATATATCCCCCATTACACACAAGCACGAATACAATTTTCTGAATCACAATTTTTAAGTATATTTTTGTTTTATTTAAATGTAATACATGGAGAATATTTACACTTATTTATTTACAGCCTTATTTATCTATTTACAGACTTTTCCAGACCTCTTCTTCGTCGTCACAATTGAAATTCTAGCATCAGTGATCCAAAACAAGGTTCAAGTGAACGTGGCCATCTGTATTGACGCCTTCTAATACCCAGAATGCTCCTCTGCGGCCCAGACGTGACCCGGCCTGTCTGCTCTCAGTCCGCCAGTGAAATCGAATCAAAGCTTGCTGCTGCTGCAGATCGGCATGATGGGAGTCGTCCTGTCTGTCTGCAGCGTTTCCTGTTTGAGTTCAATCACAGATCCCACAACCGCGGCCGCTCTGCGGCGAGCGGCCGCTCTGCGGCGAGCGGCCGCTTCCCACGGCGACTAGTTGGTTACTCCGAGATTACAGATGACACTTCGAGCGTCTGTGAGGAGTAACAGTCTGAAAATGTGGCCCCGTTAATCCCCCGCAATTAAACGACAGCATGTCTCCCTCCTTCACGACGTCTGGACATTCATCCCGCCTCCCAGTCAAACGTGTATTCGTCTCCAGCAGATTCACCTTTCAAGGATGGTCAATACACCGCATAAGTCGGGTTACAAGCCGCTACTAGTCCCCGCTAGCTCCCCGCTGTAGTCAGCTAGCGCCGCTGCTAGTCCCCCGCTAGCTCCTTCCGCTAGCTCCCCGACAACCAGCGAAGGTAGCGGGACCTTGGAACATAACATTATGTGCAAGGACAAACAGATTCCTCTCATCTACGAGTCATTTAAACCAGCTCAAAGAGTTCAAACGAGCAACTTGCAGTAACTTGTTGCAGTTAAAAGAGGGAACGCTGAGTTGGACTTGGAAGCACATAATAACCCAAATGTTTAATCTCGTCAGGGCTTTGAGGTTTCAGGTGATCAAAGTCAACTCTGTGGAGTTTGTGCAGCACATAAACTGATGATTCTGGACATTTCTGCAGTGCTGATGCAGAGGAGAAGCTGTACTCTGGGTAATAATAATGTTTTCTCAGCTGGAAGCAGCAAAACATCTTTTCAGGGGTCAACGACCGTGTCGGGAATCAACTAAAGTCACTGATGCTGTGTCAGGGAAATTAGGGAGTTATATATTATATTATACACAGATGTTTTTTTTGGTTTTTTTATTTGACTGTGGCCAATGTTTATTAAAGTAGAAACATTTTTTCTGTTCCTGGCGAAAACAAAAAATATATTATTTGGTCCTGGAAATGTGGTTGTACAGCTGTTTGAGCTCATAATTTACAACATAATTTAATGGATAAATATAGATAAATTATGAAAAAATCCAGATAATTAAACTTTTCATACTATTAAACTTCTGGTGCCTGGTTTTAAATGTCTCTGGAATGTGGTAGTTGGTGATTTAAATTCTAATTAAATTTTTGAAATGCAATGTGGAGTCCCAAATAAACTCATGTTTACAATGTTTACTGAGGGAATACATCAAGAGAGAAGTAGAGTCACTTATATAGACTTCTATACAACCAGAGAGGTCGCCCCCTAGTGGTCAGGTGAGAGAATGCAGCTTCAACACATGAAGCATAGACTTCTATACAACCAGAGGAGTCGCCCCCTGGTGGTCAGGAGAGAGAATGCAGCTTTAACACATGAAGCATAGACTTCTATACAACCAGAGGAGTCGCCCCCTGGTGGTCAGGAGAGAGAATGCAGTTTTAACACATGAAGCATAGACTTCTATACAACCAGAGGAGTCGCCCCCTAGTGGTCAGGAGAGAGAATGCAGTTTTAACACATGAAGCATAGACTTCTATACAACCAGAGCGGTCGCCCCCTGGTGGTCAGGAGAGAGAATGCAGCTTCAACACATGAAGCATAGACTTCTATACAACCAGAGGATTCGCCCCCTGGTGGTGAGGAGTGAGAATGCCAGTTTAGGACACGTATGTTTACCGTCTAAATCCTCTGCCGTTTGCTCCAGTAAATGAAGGTCCTGTTGGCACAGACGAGGAGGGGCCAGTCCAACAATAGTGGGTCATCTCTGCCCCGAGAGCAGCCAGGGATTCTGGGAGAGGGACAACAGGGACAGAGACCTTTCAACAGCTCATCAGATGGAGAACTTCTGTGTCTAAGGTTTAACAAAATAGAGACGAAGAACACCCAGCAGGAGGCCTCGATCCTCGGCACAGTCGGCAAGGACGAGAAGGTACGTCAAAAAACCGTAACGCCATCTTCTCTCTTCTCAAACCATGAGGGGCAGATCTGGATACGGTTCATTTCAAAGGGCATTAGAATAAGTTAATGTTGACTTCAACACCCGTTGAGTTGGTTGAAAACGCTGCTCACCTTTCCATGTTCCCATGTTTCTGCTAATTCCTTTGAGAATGAGAACTCTGTACGAAAGATATGGAAATAAAGGAGAAGCATTGTTCATGTATTACAGGGGAGAACTAGTTAAACTGTATACTTTAATACAGTAACATAAATTACAAAAGTGTCATTTAAATATCCTAAACTAAAATTCTGAAATATATATATTTTAAATGTTAGCACTGTACGTTGTTGTAAGCAACACAACTACTTATGGTTAGAAGGTTTGTGTTGAAATAATGAACAACCGCACATAACATCATGTAACATAACACACAGCGCAATGTAACAATGCAATCTAACAATGCAATGTAACAATGCAACATATCAATGCAACGTATCAATGCAACGTAACAATGCAATGTAAGAAAACAACGTAACAATGCAACGTGACAGCACAACGTAACAATGCAACGTAACAATGCAACGTATCAATGCAATGTAAGAAAACAACGTAACAATGCAACATGACAGCACATTGTAACAATGCCGGCAACATAACAATGCATGCAACGTAACAATGTAACGTAACAGCGCAACGTAACAATGCAATGTAACAATGCAACGTAACAATGCAATGTAAGAAAACAACGTAACAATGCAACGTAACAATGCAATGTAACAATGCAACGTAACAATGCAATGTAAGAAAACAACGTAACAATGCAATGTAACAATGCAACATAACAGCACATCGTAACAATGCCGGCAACATAAAAATGCATGCAACGTAACAATGCAATGTAACAGAGCAACATAACAGTGAAACGTAACAATGCAACATAACAATGTAACGTAACAAAAAAACGTAACAATGCAACATAACAATGCAGCAGCGCTCACTTCAATACAGGTCAATCAACTGAACAGTAACGTTGACGTGTTCCTGAACGAGACGGGGCGGGTGGGCAGACGGCCTCAGTGACTAATCTGTGAAAGTGAAATGTGAAACGCAGCTTGTCGTTACTGCAGCAGCGAGGTGTCTGAGCGCTGGTGTTAATAAAACCATAAAATCACATCTGGAAACTGCAGCAGAGAAACCGCGGCCTGAAGAAACCACACGTGAACATAATCAAGACTCCACCGAAACCTGTGAGTGAACCAGATGTTAGCCGTGTGTGTGTGTGTGTGTGTGTGTGTGTCAGGGCTATAAAATAACTCAAATAAATTGGTTTGTTCAACGCTTCGACGAGCCAACGAGCACTTTGTTTGAAGCAAAGTGAAGTCTCAGGTTTAAGTTGCAGTGATGCACGTTGTCTGTGTTTGTGACACAAACTCTCATGATGACCATCAAACTAAACTAAGTGCAAATCTGCAGCAATGAACTTCATTTGGAAGATAAAGCATTGCTGCACTAGATACACACACACACACACACACACATTTGTAACCCCATATATACAAAATGAAAAAATGTACATGGGAGCTGAATCAGCAGTCTGACTCAGACTTTCTGTGGTTTTACAGTGCCTTGAACACACACACACACACACACACACACACACACGCACACACACACGCACACACACACACGTGCACGCAACGATGTGTGTTGTTGGTGAATAACTTTGTCTCTGGTTGTTAGTCGTTAACGCTGGATCATTAAATGCTAATTCAAGGCCGGCTTCATATTTTCCAGACTGCACTCTTCAAGCTGGTCCTGAATCAAACCCCACTCGCTCAGACGCGTCCAGACCAGCCCGGGACCCCCTTGAATGCAACATCTCCACATCTGCACACACCGTTAGCCAAAAACGACACATGACAATCCAGCTAACGTAAGCTCGAAAGCTACGCGAGCACATTTCCCCCGCCGGCTCGCTGGTGCCATGCCATTATTCCAAAACCCCAAACGTCTAAAAAAATGTCCCATTAGACCAAGAAGACCAGCCCGTTATCCAACATTTTCCCCCCAAAGCCCATTAATCCCAAAAATACAAACTTTAATGCAACACAAGCACGTGGCTAATTATTACACAGAGTGATACTCGGGTGAAGGCAGGACCCCTGCGCTACTGCGGTGCCTTTTAGTGGCCTTGCCCTTATTCTCTTACCATAAACTTAACCTCACAATCTCACGCCTCAAGCCCAAAACCATAACCGACCCGACCAACGAAAGCAACAAACAATAGGCACTGCAGAGCGGAGGGTCACGCCTTTGCCAGTCGGAACATTTTTGGCATTTTGGCATGGCCCAATTTCAATCGTGAGTTCACCGGCGCCTGCATCCGAGCGTCATTTAGTTCTGCAGACATTTTTGATCACGAACCACAGATTTGAACACATTATAAAATGTTCCCCTGGAGTTGGTGCTGGATGAAAAGTTCAGACCGTTGCCGTCCAAACTAAATATCACGTGCAATCCATCCAGGGGTTTCGTTTCCAGCCTGGACCGGCCGTCTCCGGAGCCACGGGTCACAAACACGAGGGTTTAGATCCCACCGACAGTTTACCCCGTTTCCCCAACTCATCTGGAGCCCATTAGTTGAGTTCGGCTGCCTTTTTGGCGACGAAAAAAACATCAAACTGGATCTCCTGTGTGAGTTAGGACTGTGCGTTTTGGGGGGGTCCTTCTTGTGGGCTGGAGTTGCCGTGTTTCCAGTTCTTCTGGTGGTTTTGGAGGACAGCCTGAGTGGCTTCACCGCACTCTGTTTGTCTTGGATCAGGCGTCATCAGGAAAACCCATCTAGTCCCGGAGGATTACGAAGCTGGTTTCGCGAGACACAAAGCCTGTCGAAACGCTTTCCCAAGCCGAGCCGGACGTGAGGAAACTTGACGATAAATCGCCGCCTTTATTCAAATGTTTTGGGAGGAAGACATTTTGACACATTTATTCGTGATTATAACTCTCCGCCGACCTCCATCTCCTCCATCTCTGAGCTCACTGATCCGCACCCAAGATTAATAATGCGTTCGTGAAGTTCTCGTGCCATTAAACTCAGCAGAAGAACATCAGCTCCAGGCCAGCACACCCCGCTCAGATCAAGGAAAAGTTGAAGCGATCGGAGAAGCCTCAGCCCACCCGTGGTTTCCATGCTCGGCTGCTCCGGTTACAAAGAGAATGATGGGAGATTTTTGTTTTTTCCGTGGCGTCCATGGAGGCAACCTCAGTGGCCATGTTTCCCAAGAGTGGGGTCGCGATGCCCCCCCGCCCGTCCCACACCTCCCTTTTCCTGGCTTTGGAAAAAGTTGAGATATGAATTACTTGCATATGAGGGGGCGCCACCAGCAATTAGATGGGACTCTTACATAAAGAGCTGGAGGGAGCAGTTTCAGAGGAATGACAGAACAAAGTAAAAAGCACCACTACAGAGAGAAGCATGGTTTTCTGAATGCAAACAGAATGGGTTCTTCGGCTTTGTAAGTTCTTAAATAAAAGTACAATTAATTCAGAAATAACTGATTCTGCAACTAATCAAAGGTTTTTTTAGAAGGCATCTCTTTTAAATGTTTAAAAACCTTATCCTGACATTTTCATCTTGCCTTCATATACACCAATTGACGGCCGCTGCCAACAGTTACCTGATAATCAGACAGATATTTGTGGTAATCAATAGAAATACAACATTTTCATGTCTAGATTTCTGTCTATTTCTATGTCGGAGGATGTCGTCCGCAGAAAACCTCCCCAGCTGCAGTCGATGGGTTCCTCACCGACGTCAGCGTTATATCTCTTTGAATGTTTTTAACGAAGAAAATCAGTGAGAATCTATGAAGCCAGTCCTGGAGAAGGACCTTCTGACTGCGAAGAAAGCGTCCCTCAGTTACTTTTTAATGTGTGTTAAGATGGGGAAAGCTTATCCCGATTGCTATCCCGATCCACGCAGTCTCTGATGCTTTGGGATTTGAACCAGCATCCTTACCATCGCAGTCCTGCTCGCTCTGAGAACAGGGAAACTTTGTGTGTTTTGTTGTGTGGTTGGAATTTGGAGCATCCACTTCACTGATCATTCCTCGTGTCCTCTCACGGGCCTGGCTGATTGTCTCTGCTCACTGAAGCTCAAAATGTGTTTAATTTATCTCCAAACATGTCGATTATCTCCTTTTTTCTCTCTCTCTCTCTCTGTAGGAACCACTAATTGCTCCATGAGGAATCAGGGGCCATGGCGCTGATGGGGCTCCGTCTCCTGGCGCTGGCCTTGTGGTTTGGCGTCGGAGAAAAATTGCTCTGGGTTCTGGGCGACCAGACGAAGCCGGCTCGGGCGCCTCTGATCCCTCACCGGCCTTTTGTTGTCGTGTGGAACGCTCCCACCGAGTCCTGCCGCCTTCGATTCAAGGTGGACTTGGATCTCAGCGTCTTTGACATCGTAGCGAACCTCAACGAAACCCTAAGCGGACCGAACGTCACCATATTCTACCACAGCCACTTGGGATACTACCCGTACTACTCCAACTCCGGGGTCCCCATCAACGGTGGGCTGCCGCAGAACCAGAGCATCTCCAAACACCTGAGCAAGGCCCGGGCAGACATCGACAAGCTGATCCCCCACAAGGACTTCCGAGGCCTGGCCGTCATCGACTGGGAGAACTGGAGGCCTCAGTGGGTCCGAAACTGGGGCGCCAAGGACATCTACCGCAACAAGTCCAAGGAACAGATCCGGAAACTTCACCCCAACTGGCCGGAGAGCAAAGTGGAGAAGGAGGCGAAGGAAGGATTCGAGACGGCCGGGCAGACCTTCATGAACCTGACCTTGGCCCTGGCCGAAGGTCGCAGGCCGGACGGGCTGTGGGGGTTTTACCTGTTCCCGGACTGCTACAACTACGGGTACAAGCAGCACCCGCAGCGGTACACCGGCGAATGCCCCAACGTTGAGCACGTGCGCAACGACCACCTGATGTGGCTCTGGAAGGAGAGCGCGGCCCTCTTCCCCTCCATCTACCTGGACTACGAGCTCAAGTCCTCCTCCAACACCGTCAAGTTCGTCCACTACCGGGTCAAGGAAGCCATGAGGATCGCGTCCATCGCCCGCGCAGACTTCACACTGCCAGTGTTCGTCTACTCCAGACCGTTCTACGCCTACACCTTTGTGGTTCTTTCCGAGGTGAGCTTTTCAGTTCTTAGTGGCTCAGTGGTTAGCGTGCCTGTCTTTCAATCAGAGGATCGGTGGTTCGAGGCCTGTCGTTGTGTCCTTGAGCAAGACACTTAACCCTGTGGAGAAAAAAAACTTGAAGAATGTAAAGTCGCAAGTGTCAGCGAAATGTAATGTAATTCTTCGTGCCAACCAAGGTAATTATGACCAGACGGCTCTAGTCAGACTCCGGTGTTTACTTGGATACAAAAGCTCCCTTTTTTCTGGATTCTTTCAGAGCGATCTGGTTCACACCATCGGGGAGAGCGCCGTCTTGGGGGCGTCGGGCGTCGTCCTCTGGGGATCGTCGGAGTACGCACGAACGCAGGTAACCCGAAAAAAACTACAAGCAAAACTATATTCTTCAAAGTGGTGAGTTAGAACTGATAAAAGTGATGAAAACATTATGTTTATATAAACTACCGTGGTTTTAAAACAAGTTACAATACTAAATTCAAAGCTTTTAAGTCGCTTACAATCAGATCAAAGTAAAATGCATATTATTATATAGCATTACCCCGTCATCATAGCATACATTACACACAAAAAAGCCACAAAGCCTTCGGAAACAATAAATGTTAATGACATAATTCCATGCAGCCACTGTGCATAAAACAAACTGAAAGTTTCTAAAAATAGTGATGTTTTTTTGTCTTTTGACCGAACTCTAACATAAAAAAAAAAACAGGAGACAAAGCATCAGATTTATGAATCTTTCCTACGAATGACATTTGTCCCCTGCGTCCTCCAGAGGAACTGCCTGACGGTGAAGAAGTACATCGACGGCCCGCTGGGCCACTACGTCATCAACGTCACCTCCGCCGCCAAGCTGTGCAGCAAGGCGCTCTGCAAGAAGAACGGCCGGTGCGTCCGCAAGAGCCTGGACTCGGGCGCGTACCTGCACCTGAACCCGCGCTTCTTCCGCATCCGCCGCAACCCGGCGCCCGGGGGCCCCCGCTTCCACGTCAGCGGCCACCTCAACAACCACGACATCCTGGACATGAAGCACAAGTTCACCTGCCAGTGCTACCAGGGCTGGACGGGCGTCTACTGCGAGATGCCTCGGGCTCCTCCTCCTCCTCCTATGCCGCCGCCGCCGCCGCCGCCGCCTCGGCCCGCCTTCCCCCCGCCTCACCCCGCCGAGAACAGCCTGCTGGGAGATATCCTGCAGCTCCTGTCGCTGCATTTCTCCTGCCTCTGCGTCGTCATGTTCCTGGGACTCTGCCTGGTTATCAAGTGTCTGATACTGTAGACGACAAGTTAGAAAGAAGAAGTGCGGACCGGGAACACAACAGATCAAGCAAAACAATTTGACACCAACACAAAAACAGAATTAAAAGCTCTAATTAAAGTTTGCAACTCGATTTTTTTTTCAGGAGAGAATTCCCACAAAGCCCTGATTTCAAAGCAACAAATATATAAACTAAAGCATCCATAGAAACCAGGGAACCAACCGCTCATACATCTGTTGTTCATACATTACATCCGTCTGCTGATCCACGTCCTCCAGCTCCTTGAACAGTTGTTTCTCAGGATACAACAACAACAACAACAACAACATCAACAACAGTGCAGTCATTCAACAAAAACACAAAGCAGGCAACTGTTTACCGAGCACAGAAACCCATCAATTACACCTCCAGTGTCGCGTTGCAGCTCGGATGATGTGATGTGTTCGACCAAATGAAGAGCATCCTGTAACTCGAGCTCGTCAAGCTTTAGCTCCTAATGCTATCCAACCCTCGGATACGATCTTTAAAACGGGGGCCAGACCACATCAAGTGGCTCCGCTTTACACAAAGGAAAAATGTTTCCCTGGATGTTTTGATAAAACATTTTTGGGGTTGTGGAACTGCAAGTTACAGACCATACAGAGCCGAAAGGAGGGGAAGAAATATAAAGAATAAAGAAACTCATGACGCTTTTTGGTTTTTACTTAACCTTCCTCTCGTGTTAGCTTTCTGTTAGCATCTCTTGTGTTAGCTTTCTGTTAGCATCTCTTGTGTTGGCCTTCTGTTAGCATCTCTTGTGTTGGCCTTCTGTTAGCATCTCTTGTGTTAGCTTTCTGTTAGCATCTCTTGTGTTAGCGGGGTTGGTTTCGTCTTAAATCAGCTGTAAAATACAGTAAAAACAATTATCTATAATCCAGGTAGTTTCTCATCTCTTGTTGACCTTCTTAGGCTTCCTTATCCATGAACATATTGTTGTATGTTTTAATATTTTTACTGTGGGCCTCTGAACATCTATGGTGTTACGGATCAATTTGTATCTTTACTTCAAGAAAAAGGCTAAAGAGTATTTTTTCCAGCAATATAACTTTAATACAAACACAAAATGAAAAGCAGAACAGGTCATAACACAACATATAGATTTGCAAAGTCAAAAAAACAACAACCAATCAAACAAATATTATGTTTATAACTGGGTCTGATCCGACCCTGACAACACGAAGGTCATCACCCGAACACAAGAGGTTGAAACAAACAAAGAAGATCGTTGGCGACCAGCAGCTTGTGTTGACAGAAATCACTTTTTGTGGATCCTTTATCTGAGTAAGTAGCCTGGTTTTGCTGTAAAATAAACATTTCGAGGAGAACTATGGAGAGAGAAAGTGATCTGGCCTTCAATTTTAATAAATAAACATTCCTGCGATACAAAATCCTCAGAAAAACAATAAATGAATCAACGAAAGACGAGAAGAGTTTGTGTTCGCGACCGCTTGTTTGATTTGATACGATGCCTGAGGCGAGGCCGAGGTCTCCAAAACTCAGGATGAACTAAACTGAGGATTACAGAAAAGTGTTGAAGTCAGCTGATTGCAGACGGAGGTGTTTACCGTCACGTTTCTGTTCATGAACGAGGTATTTATCACTCATCTGGAGGTGATGATGGCGGGGAGATTTACCGTCGGGTAATCACTGACATCATGCGACCAGGGAGCAAATTAGCAGCTTTTGAAGGAATGGTTGAACATTCGGGGAGTTAAGTACAGAGCTGAGGTCAGCGTGCGGCGAGCCTGCAGCTTCACACGAGCAACGGGAGGAACAAACAAACATGGCTGAGCTCCACGAAGCCCTGAGACATCCACCAGATATGGCTCTTAAGTCGACCTCGTAATCATGAAGAGGAAGTATTTAACCGCCTTTATGAAACATAACTACGTATTTAACCGCCTTTATGAAACATAACTACGTATTTAACCGCCTTTATGAAACATAACTATGTATTTAACCGCCTTTATGAAACATAACTATGTATTTAACCATCTTTATGAAACATAACTACGTATTTAACCATCTTTATTGAACATAACTTAGTATTTAACCATCTTTTTTGAACATAACTTAGTATTTAACCATCTTTATGAAACATAACTTAGTATTTAACCATATTCATTTAACATAATTACGTATTTAACAGTCTTAATGAAACAACTAAGTATTTAAACATCTTTATTTAACATAACTAAGTTTTTAACCATATTTATTTAACATAACTACGTATTTAACAGTCTTAATGAAACATAACTAAGTATTTAAACATCTTTATTTAACATAACTAAGTTTTTAATCATCATTATAAAACATAATTAAGTATTTAACACTCTTTATCAAACATAACTAAGTATTTAACCATCTGTATTAAGCATAACTAAGTATTTAACCATCTGTATTAAGCATAACTAAGTATTTTACCATCTGAATTAAGCATAACTAAGTATTTTACCATAATAAAGTAAAGTGAGAGAGAAAGTTGCATCGTCTCATCCTTCATAGACGTTCATCTCGGCCTGTGTGCTGTCTGTAAGCCTTGAGATGAACCTCTGGCACATGAAACACTGAGACTCAGATTATTTCATAATGGATACCAGAAAAAAGAGCGTTTCTTCCAGGAAAAACACAATTAAGGAACTTTTAGTGGTTCTCAGCTCCTCAGAGGACGAACGAGTGGAAACTGTCAGATCCACTCAGGAGGAGCATTCATCCCCTTTTGGCTTTGTAGTTTATTAAATAATGTAAAAGAACACCCACACTCCATGTCTGCTCTTCCTGGCACTCGGTTGTTATTTCTATAAAATCAATGCAGTAAATCTATGAATCTCTCACCTGTAACTAGCTGTTTTTCCGAGATTACTTTATGTTTGTGTGGTAATACTGTTAAAAGATGCAAGGCACACTGCATAGGAAGCTGAATCAGCTGCTTGGCTCGTGGATTCCAATTTTCAAGCTCTGAGTTTGGGGTTTTTCACGAGCCGCCATCTTTTTTTCTGCAGTGAGAAAATCCTAATTTACAAAAAAGGAGTGCAGCTTTCACGGTCCTCTTTTTCTTCTCCATATTGTCAACACAAAACCCGAAAAAGTGACAACGGAGAAACGTATGTTGTCATCGAAAGTTGGATCAGAGAATAGAAAGACTCTCTAAAGACAGAGTTGGTTTCCTGCGAATGTTTTTACACGACCACATTTGAAGAATCCTCTCATTTAAACACTGTATCCAATATCTAAGTTTATAGAATACACTCCGGACGATCATCATTCAATATGTCTTAAACACACAGAAACCAAACACCTGTCATTTAGCATCAGTTAGCTCCTGTACTTTTGGCTAATCACCGTAATCGTCTTCAGTTCAGCGTGAGCAGTCCCTCCACATGTTCAGCTCTTCTGCACCGAAGCTGGCAAAGGTTGAAAAAAACAGTCTTAAAAGTTTTTCTCTCGCGCCAGAATTCAAACCAGCAAACACGTTAGCATGTTGTAGCTCATTGTGTCTCGCGTTAGTTTCCCTCATGTTCACATTGTTCTATTAGTCAACAAATCCCATGATTCCTTTTGTGCATCTTTCAATACTTTCTGACTGATGGCCGTGTCTCGGCTCTACGCACAATTGTTCTGAAAGAAGACATAAATGTTTATTTTAGTTTAATAAAAAAAAAAATTATATAGCTATTTACTGTCATTTTTGTTTTGCAAATGTTAGTGAAACCCTATGAAATAATGTTTTTGTTGAGGTCTGTTTGCAGCAGCCGATTGATTTGCATTTAGTGGCATTCAATCACCTTTTAGCCCCGCCCCTAAATTATCCCCTGCTCTATGACTCTAAACAACCATAATTTATTAAATGAACATCAAGCTGTATTGAAGAAGACTTGAAACTAGAACTTGAGACATAAAGTCATGTTTACAATGTTTACTGAGGGAAAACATCAAGAGAGAAGTAGAGTCACTTATATAGACTTCTATACAACCGGAGGAGTTGCCTCCTGGTGGTCAGGAGAGAGAATGCAGCTTTAACACATGAAGTATAGACTTCTATACAACCAGAGGAGTTGCCTCCTGGTGGTCAGGAGAGAGAATGCGGCTTTAACACATGACGCATAGACTTCTATACAACCAGAGGAGTCGCCCCCTGGTGGTCAGGAGAGAGAATGCAGCTTTAACACATGAAGCATAGACTTCTATACAACCAGAGGAGTTGCCCCCTGGTGGTCAGGAGAGAGAACGCAGCTTTAACACATGAAGCATAGACTTCTATACAACCAGAGGAGTCGCCCCCTGGTGGTCAGGAGAGAGAACGCAGCTTGAACACATGAAGCATAGACTTCTATACAACCAGAGGAGTCGCCCCCTGGTGGTCAGGAGAGAGAACGCAGCTTGAACACATGAAGCATAGACTTCTATACAACCAGAGGAGTCGCCCCCTGGTGGTCAGGAGAGAGAATGCAGCTTGAACACATGAAGCATAGACCTTTATAAGGTTTCTGCTCAGGTAGACCTTACTGCACTCGGTCACATGGGTAAAAGCCTGGTCCGGGTCCGACCCGTGGTCCAGGCTGCAGTCTGCGGCTCTGATTGGCTGTTTACCAGCTGCTCATCGCCTCTTCGCTGCCTCTCCATCAGCTTCATCGGCTGCTGCTCGATTACAGGCCGGGAGGGGAAAGCAGATAAACATTTACCGCCTCAGGTATAACAAACAATTAACGAGGTATACACTGTGACGACTGATGATCCAGATGGAGAAGATGCGTCACCTCCAAAACCACCTCATGTAGAAAAAACACACACATCTCAAATTCACTTCCTGCTCTCTGTAAGCAAAGACTGATGATTTTCCCCTCTGGAAAACACATAATTCCCCACTGGAGTTGAAAATGAAAGTGCAGAGGAGTCGATCTGAGGAGACCATTGTTTGTGTCAAGATGCATGCATGTAACGATCGTAAACAGAAATATTTTGCTGGCTTTTCCAAGAAAAACACACAAAAATGTACACTGCACACGTTATTACACTTCATATACATGACACATACATACTTTACATTTGATATCCTAATTTGTTTCATCCAAGCTATTTTTTGCTTTATTCTATTTCATCTTTATTATTGTATATATATTTTTTATCTCTGCTGTTTTACATTTTATTTTGTGTCTGTAAGCTGCTACTAAATATATGGAAGCCCACTTCTGCCACAAAAAAAAAATTAGGACCAAAAATAAAAAAATAAAAAATAAATTAGGAGAAAAAAAAAATAGGAGAATTTTTTTTTTTTCGTTGACTTTTTTTGTGTGGACACAATTCTTCTTCTTTTTTTTAAAATATATTTTTTTTCCTAATTTTTTTTTGTGTGGCGGAAATGGGCTTCCATAAATTTCCCCTGAGGGATGAATAAATATTCATTCATTTCATTTACAAACACTAGCCTCCTGGTTAAAAGTCTGTTTGTTCACCTCCCTTCCTCTTTATCATAAGCGTTATTTTACAGTGTAAATTACAGTGTAAAATAAAGCTACTACTATGGTATAAAAGGACATGCAAAAAGCAAGACATGGCATTCATGGCCCAAAACTCCTGCTGTCTGACCCCGGCTCTAGCTGTGTAGTAGCAGTAGCTTAGAGTGGAGTTATTGGCATTCATTCCACTTGAGTTTTCTTCATTATTTATTATTTTCTTGGAAGAAAAGATTCACTTCAGATCGAGAATCAGGTCGTCTCCTCCAGTAAAAACACGGCCGCGGTCCAAAAGCTGCCTGGCGTCAGGCTGTTGACTTTGAATCCAGTCGACCTCTCGGATGCCGACGCCACACAAACTCGACTCTGCCGAAGCTCCCGGAGGGCCGGAAAATGCAGAGTGGGGCGGTCGGTGGGCGAAAGATGGCATCGGGAACAATAATATGAGCGCTGGTGGGGGGAAAACCAGCAACACTGCAATAATAGAACAGAGAATTCACTCTCGTGTGTTTGAGAGAAACCATATCATTGTTTCACCGACTGGCGACAGGAGGCTGAGGTCAAAGGTCAAGAGACACAGACAATTATGTCCATTTCCTTCTGCGGGATGGTCTGATTAAGAAAGAAGAAGATCAGAGAGGAACGACGTCGTTGTTTTCAACAGGAAACGAGGATTCTGCTCTTCTCTGAACTGGGTTCATCTCTACAGATTTGATGTCGTTTAATGCGAAAAAGAACTGCTCGTTTTGTTCCCAAAAATCTCCCGTATTACACGGCAACTATTGAACGGAGGCCGACCCCACGAACCCCCCACCCTCCCCCCGCACCCCCAACTCGATGGCTCATTACAGCCGAGGCCTGCAGAGCGGCGGTCGGAGCCCAGACGTTTCCATAACACGGTCCATATGTCGGTGAGGAGGCTGTGATGGCGGCGCTGAGGTTTCTGAGCGGGAGGAAACGGATCTGCAGTCAGGAACGCAACACACACACACACACACACACACACACACACACACCACCCACTGTGGGAATGTGGCTTTTTATACACACACACACTCACACTCACACACACACACACACACACAATTATTGTTGAGGGTCTTCCCCCGCTCGGAATCAAAGGTCTTTTATTTCACGCTATAGAAATAACATTTCTTTCATTGTTATTATTATTATTATTATTATTAATAATAATAATAATAATAATAATAATAATAATAATAATAATAATAATAATAAACGTCTACATTCTGTGTTGGTTAAAGAACACAATCTCATTGAGGAAAATAAATGAATCACAGAGGATTTATCACCACTAGTCTGTTCTGTCATCGTCTCATTCGTCACAAACACATTGTGACATTCTTCAATGCAACAAATCAAACAAAACAACAGCTCCATATGTGCTGTGATGTTGTTGTTGTTGTTGTTGTTGTTGTTGTTGTTGTCTCTTTCTTTGCTTCCTCCTCATTAATCTGATTTAACGGCTGAAGAACGTTTGAGAACTCTTTTGCTCGTTTGATAGAAAACAGCCTCTCGATGTTCAGAGAAAGTTAGCTAGAAAAAAAAAGAAAGTTAACTTTCCCAAACGAGAGAACTGGTTCTGTTTAAAGTCACACAACTAGTGAAGAGATGACTTGAGATCTGGAAAATTACAGTTGCTAAGTTGAGAGAGAAGATCTGAGGGACCTGAAGTCTGGAAGTCATTTCTTAGAGAAACACTCCGTCGTCTCCAGAACCACAGAAGAAGAATATCAGTGTCATCTCTGTGAGTTCAGAGATTCTCTGAAACCAGGCGGCATCCTCCGGTTCTGCCTCCTCTGGTTGTATAGAAGTCTATGATTCATGTGTTGAAGCTGCATTCTCTCTCCTGACCACCAGGGGGCGACTCCTCTGGTTGTATAGAAGTCTATGCTTCATGTGTTAAAGCTGCATTCTCTCTCCTGACCACAAGGGGCGACTCCCTTGGTTGTATAGAAGTCCATGCTTCATCTGTTAAAGCTGCATTCTCTCCACTGGTTGTATAGAAGTCAATGCTTCATGTGTTAAAGCTGCATTCTCTCTCCTGACCACCAGGGGGCGACTCCTCTGGTTGTATAGAAGTAAATGCTTCATGTGTCAAAGCTTCTTTGACGTTCGAAGCTCACAATGAATAAACGCAGATGATCTCAGATGTTAATACTTTAATTATAGGTAACAGCCAGAGTCTGGTTTCCCCCATAATAGTATACTCCAACGCGATCGGGTACAATTAGAAAAAAACAACAACCCCAGCTATGTTGTATTTCTTCCCACAGATTAATGCAAAAGCTGTTCAGCTGGACGACATATTTACTCAGGATGGAAACACACAGTTGAAAAGGAACTACAATAAATAGTAATCGAGCAGGGAATCGAGTCCCTTTTGTCTCCTGGTTGTAAATACGTGCGGTTAGCCGCTGGAATGTGAGCTCAAAGAGCCGGCTCCTCATGCCATGTGACTCCATCAGACACTCTGCTGCCACATGAAGACATACGTGGAGATGAAGACACTCGTTAAAGCCGCTGCTCGTTTGTTCTGGCAGGAAGACGAATAAAGTGGAGACAAGTTGGGACCCTGATGGAGTTTTCTGGAGTTCTCTTGTGGTTTCACATATTATTAAAATGGTGTTGGAAAGAGAAGGCTGGAGTGCAGCGAAGGAGACTTCCTGTTCAAGACGTTCAGCAAAATGAGGGAGAATATATATATATGTCTTTAAACGTGGTCCATTGGTTTGTGGATGGTTGTTTTGAAGCCTCGAGCTTGACCAATTTTGCAGTGGCCATCTTGGATTACGGCCATCGCCATTATTATTTTTTTGATAAACAGAAGTTACCATAATTGGAATGCCGAGGATTGACATAAACTCATGTTTACAATGTTTACTGAGGGAATACATCAAGAGAGAAGTAGAGTCGTTTATTTATAGAGACTTCTATACAACCAGAGGAGTCGCTCCCTGGTGGTCAGGAGAGAGAATGCAGCTTTAACACATGAAGCATAGACTTCTATACAACCAGAGGAGTCGCTCCCTGGTGGTCAGGAGAGAGAATGCAGCTTTAACACATGAAGCATAGACTTCTATACAACCAGAGGAGACGCCCCCTGGTGGTCAGGAGAGAGAATGCAGCTTCAACACATGAAGCATAGACTTCTATACAACCAGAGGAGTCGCTCCCTGGTGGTCAGGAGAGAGAATGTAGCTTTAACACATGAAGCATAGACTTCTATACAACCGGAGTAGTATGTATGTATGTTTTTAATCAATAATGCAAACTAACTAAAGCTGTAAATGTAGTGGAGAAGAAAACTGTTACTTGCTGGTGTAGAAGTACAAAAGAACATTGAATGGAAATACTAATACCTCAAGATTATACTTAAAGGTGCAGTACTTGACACACAAATGACACACACACACACACACACACACACACACACACACACACACACACACACACACACACACACACACACACACACACACACAGACACACACACAACTGTTGTTGACATTTGAGTGTTTACTTCGGTCTTTCCTGTCTGATGCTGATTGAAGTGGATGAGTTGAGACTTTTTTTCTTGCAGAGGATCAAACCTCAGAGGAGCTCAGGGACTTAAACCCTCTCTGTCTCTCTCTCTCTCTCTCTCTCTCTCTCTCTCTGTCTCTCTCTCCCCCCCTCTCTCCCTGCTCTCTAATCGCTGTGTTGTGGTGGTTTCTCCTCCCTCTCCTCGTCGTATATAAGTGCGGGCGGCTGGCTTGTGTGTCAGACTCCACATCGGGAACCGACGCGAGCGCGTCGATGAGGACGAGCGGCGCAGAGGGCCACCATGACCCCTGCGGTGACCCCGAAGAAGAGACCCCACCCCCCCACCGGACTGCTAGTTATCGGTCGAGTGTCGCATCTACAGGTGAGGAGCTCGAGTTTGCAGCTTTTTTCTTGTTTTTGACTGCACAAAAGCAGAGGACGGTGAGTGTATTTATAAAGCCGGAGGGAGGCGGGAGGTCTGGGTGCCACAGCGTGGCTTCAGCGACTGTTGTGGGTGCTGCAGGAAGGGGAGGAGGGGGTGCCATGCCAGGAATGTTGGCTCACCCTTGACAATGCTCTGTTGGCTCACCCTAAACTGACTCCTTAACAATGCTCTGTTGGCTCACCCTTAACAATGCTCTGTTGGCTCACCCTTAACTGACTCCTTAACAATGCTCTGTCGGCTCACCCTTAACAATGCTCTGTCGGCTCACCCTTAACTGACTCCTTAACAATGCTCTGTCAGCTCACCCTTAACAATGCTCTGTCGGCTCACCCTTAACTGGCTCCTTTACAATGTTTTATTGGCTCATTCTTAACAATTCTCCATTGGATCATCCTTAACAATCCCTTGTTGGCTCACCCTTAACAATGCCTTGTTGGCTCACCCTTAACAATGCTCTATTGGCTCACCCTTAACAATGCTCTGTCGGCTCACAATTAGCAATGCTCTATTGGCTCACCCTTAACAATGCTCTGTAGACTCAACCTTAACAATGCTCTGTCGGCTCACCCTTAACAATGCTCCGTCGGCTCACCCTTAACAATGCTCTATTGGCTCACCCTCAACAATGCTCTGTCAGCTCACCCTTAAGAATACGCTGTCAGCTCACCCTTAACAATGCGCTGTCAGCTCACCCTTAACAATGCGCTGTCAGCTCACCCTTAACAATACGCTGTCAGCTCACCCTTAACAATACGCTGTCAGCTCACCCTTAACAATGCGCTGTCAGCTCACCCTTAACAATACGCTGTCAGCTCACCCTTAACAATGCTCTATTGGCTCACCCTTAATGATACTCTGTCACTGGAGAAAGTTTCTCTGATGTAGAAATCAGCACATTTTTGCAGCGATGTTTCTTTGTATTTTTTACCCAGCATTCATTAGGTTTCCGCTCAAACTGCTCGTCAGCAGACATTAAAGGTCTCAGTTAGGTGGAGTTTCAGACGCTCTGACTCATCAACACTTACAGTAAATTGTCCACAACAAAAAAAAAAGCAGCAGCCAACACGGGAGGTCATGCTTTTTTCAAAGAAAGCCAGCGAGAGCATTTGGATAAAAGTTTTTCACAGGCGGCTCAAAAAAAAAGAAGAAAAACAGTTTGAATTCTAAATCTGTGCCAAATGTGGCTTTGTGGTTGAGATTCACTGATCTGAAATACAACGTACGAAAAACAAGGAGGCCAAAAAAAAAGGCTGAAAAAGAATCACTAAAGAAAACTAATATTAAAAGAATTAGTGAAAAAGGGTGAAAATTCTTTTTGTATTTGTTGTTGTAATAATCATTTCGGCCACAAGAGGCTGCAGTGCACCAATATCTAATGTTCCCAATGCTCCTAAACGCATCACAGTAACACAAGGTACACATATAAGAGTTGTGTTATTACTGTCATGTTTGGATTTTTGTCAGGAAATCGATTTTAAATCACCTGTTAGAAAAAAAACATCTTCAGCCTCTTGTGGCCAAACTGGGTAAAACAACGACAAACAAACAAACAAACAAAGTTTTTTCTGCCAAAACTGTTTTTTTCTCCAACCTGTTTCATTAAAACATAATAATGTAAAGAATTTTGAAAGGTTATCATGTCAAAAGACATTTTTAATCACTTTTTAATTAAGTTCAAAATAAGAAGATGAAGTTTGTTTTTTACCCTTGAGGGCTTCTGTACTTAATCCCATTCTAGACTGCAGTGAACGGTTTCATATTATCACATATGTTTTACTGCCTTACTATTTTATGTTATATTATGCTGTAATAATACGGATGTTTAATCATCATATATTTCTGTGGTGCACGATGCCTTTCACGTCACTTCACCTTGTTACTTTATCTTTAACTGCTCGTGTATAGTTTTTATTTTACTCCTATTCTGATTCTTCTCATATACTTGTACTTACTATCTGTACTTCCTTTGGCTTTGTGCTTGCCAACACATCAAAGTCATTATCTTTTCTTAACATTGTTTAAAAAAAACATTTAATGTTTCAACCTCCATCGTCTCTGCTGATGAAACTTCTTCCTCCATCTTCATCCTGACGTCACCGCGTCACATGACCCGCTGAGCCGACAGGATGTCCATGTGAATGAGGAGAGGAAAGACCATCAGTTATAGAAGAAAGATCAGATTGTTCTCTTATCAACATGGTTTTATATATTAGTCTCTCTCTCTCTCTCTCTCTCTCTCTCTCTCTCTCTCTCTCTCTCTCTCTCTCTCTCTCTCTTTTCCTCTGACGTCCGTCTGCTTTCTACTTCTGACAAATCCTCCAAAACCACAAAGTCACTAATCTGGTTTGTCGGCACTGTGATTTACGTTTTTTTGGTCAGTGTGTGTGTGTGTGTGTGTGTGTGTGTGTGTGTGTGTGATTCATGTTTTTAAGGTTCAGTTCCAGTTGTAGCATCACCTTATTTTCTGCAAAATGATCTGAGACAAATATTTGTTTTCATCCTAAAATTTAGTCATCAAACTACACAAATATTGTTTGTTAATAATACAAAAACAACTGTTTTGTACATCAAGAAGGTCTCAGTGTGTAGTTTTCTTTGCGTGAAGCCGCTTGGTGAACTACGTTTCTCTCGTCAGCAACAACTGCACCAACATTGCTACCTAGCTAGCTGGCTAACTTAGCTAGCTGGCTAACTTAGCTTTGTTACGGTTGCAACGTTAACTTCCTTGATGTGTTGCACCAGCGACCGCTGACGTGAGAACATCCAAATATGAAACGCAGAGAGATGTCAGTTTCGACACTTTAACATTTAACTTTTTTTTAATTGACAAACATCCCATGGCGGTCAACAGGAAGAGGCGGGACTTATTCTCTCTATGTTGACGCCTTCCTGTGAGATTGGGTTGAAAAGTCATTTTAAGACCGTTGGTTGGACTAAAACAGGACATTTGAAGACTCCGGGAACTTGAGATGGATGTGACATGTTAAGGACTAAATGAACACAATATTAATCTGTAGATTAGACGTGCGGCTTCCTTCGTGTGTTGAGATGAACCGGACAGCAGCTTAAAAATGCCCAAATCCTCCACGGAGTGTAAAGCAGCCAGAATCAGAGCGAGTGAGTCGTAATGCGACTTTAGTGTTGGACCGTATCTCCGTGACAGATGGCGCATGTGAAGGAATCTGTTATGTTTTGGCTGCCCGCTCCCCTCGGCCCTCCATCATGGAGGGGGTTTTCGGCTCGATTCCCGAAAAATCATCAAACTGGTCGACGTGCTTCTCCCTCTCTGAATGCACTCAGCTTTCCATGCTCTCAGAAAAAAAAACGTCCTCCATCAAAAGCGTCAGCTCCATTTACCTCCGAGCTCAAAATACTTTCTTTTGGGCTGGGGATCCGGAGGTTCCTGCTGTGATTCGAGCTTCACATCAAAGATGAAACACCGGCTCCGGTCGTCTGATAACCGGATCTGAGTTACAGAGGACTGCCAGGTGGCGAGCCGACACACGGCCTCTTCGTCTTGACCTTCGCCCTGCCGCCATCGTCGTTGTCAAGAGCTGGCAGTTTTGAATCCACAGAGTTTACCAAAAGAGACGGCGTCTCCCTTCCTGGTTCTTGTGGAATGAAAGCAGAACATTCCACAAGAACCACAGACGTCAGCACCCTCTTATCGTAATCAATGCCAGACCGACCCGGCGGCTCCGAGCGCCTCTGGATAAATAACTCACTTTGAGACTTTTGAGACTTTTGTTTTTGTATCAAACACAAACTTCAAGGCGTTTGATCGGAGGCGGCCATCGACTATCCTCGGGGTTTCACAGGGGGAGCGCTGCAGAAGTGAATAAGAAGACTTCACCCATTGGTTAGGACAGTGGTTCTCAAACTTTTTCTGTCACGCCACCACTTTGGAGGAAGACCTTTTTTTTCGGGGGCCCACTGTAACAAAATGGTCCAACTTTGTATGACTCCTCCATCCGTGCTTTTTTCCAATAAGCACAGTCCACACTTTGTTAGAAAAATGCAAATAAAGTTCTACCTGTGTGAAAAATAACTAAATATACATATTTGGTTAAAAAAAGACCTGCTGTGGCTGAAAAAAAACTGTTTCAAGGCGCTTTTAGAAGAGTCTGAGGGCCAATGAGATGACAGAAGCTTGGGTTGAGGGGTGAATGCTGCAGGAGACAAGTCTGGACTTATCTAAAAAGAGCTGTACAACTGATCCCCTTAGATGCTGCAATGCTTTTTACACAAGTACAAATGTAAAGCACATTTTGTAGAACTCTATCCTCTCCTCTTATGCCACATTAAGCAATGGTTGGGGACCATTAATGTGACGTGTGGCCGGCCGCGTAACCCTTCCCGAAAGAAGTTGTGCAAAGATATTCACTTTTCTGTTCTTCCTCTCTCTTCAGGATGATTGACAGCTGCTCCTCCTGAGACCCCCAGTATGCCTGTGGTGCCAGTGGGCGGGGCATCCTCCTCCCACCACGTTGTGCCCGTCGCCCTCACCTGCTCCTGGCTGCTCCTGCTCTTCCACGCCGCCTTCGGCCAGAAGCCCGCCAAGCTGCCTCTGATCGGCCGCAAGCCCTTCATCGCCGCCTGGAACGCCCCTCTGGACATGTGCACCATCAAGTACAACGTCACCACCAACGCCAACCGCCTCTTCCACATCCACGGCAGCCCGCGCGCCGACTGGACGGGCCAGAACGTCACCATCTTTTACGCCAATCGGCTGGGCTACTACCCGCACTACACGCCGCAGGGCGCCGCCGTGCACGGCGGCCTGCCGCAGAACGGCAGCCTGGACCTGCACCTGTTCAAGGCCTACCAGGACATCAACCACTTCATCCCCTCCGAGGACTTCCGCGGCCTGGCCGTGATCGACTGGGAGTTCTGGCGGCCCCAGTGGAGCCGCAACTGGCACAAGAAGGACATCTACCGCCGCAAGTCCAGGGAGCTGACCGCCAGGGCCTACGTCAACGTGACGGAGGCGCAGGTGGAGGAGCTGGCGCGCCGGCGGTTCGAGAAGAGCGCCAAGGCGTTCATGCAGAGGACGATCCAGCTGGGGACGCGCCTTCGCCCCAACGGGCTCTGGGGTTTCTACCTCTACCCCGACTGCCACAACTACAACCTGCACGAGCAGAACTACACGGGCTTCTGCCCCCTGCTGGAGCGGCTGAGGAACGACGAGCTGCTGTGGCTGTGGAATAGCAGCACGGCGCTCTTCCCCTCAGTGGCGATCCGGAAGAGTCACACCAACAGCATCGGCAACCTGCACTTCTCCCAGCACCGGATCCGGGAGTCGCTGCGCATCGCCTCGCTGACCTCCAGGGAGTACGACCTGCCCACCTACGTGTACCTGAGGCTGGGCTACCGAGACGAGGCCCTGGCCTTCCTCACCATGGTGAGAACCGACGTCGTCTCAGCGACGCACCTGCTCTTCCCTTCGGTATTTTTGGGTTTATGCACATTTTGACCAATGGATTTCCATGTGAGGTCATGGAAAAGTCATGGAAATCCATGAAACCACATTGGTGGGGTATACAGTTGCTGTTTGATTACAAGCAACAATCTCAGGATGCAGTTTGCTTTAATTTGGTCATGTTGTATTAAATATCATCTCTTCTTAGTATCCAGAAAATATATGTGGCGGTGCTCGTACTCATACCTTTTAATAATGTAAAAGTATGACAGTGTAGAAGAAGTACAAGAAGTAAAAGTACTCATTATACAGAATTGCCCATTTCAAAATAAGCCGGGAAAAAACTAATTAAACTTATAAGAAGCTGTTAAAAAAGACATTTGTAGAGATGGATTTAGTTTTTTCACTGACTGGAGGTGAGTTCACTCTTTCATCGCTGCCATCTGGTGGAAATCCACAGAAAAGCAGCTCAAAAGAGTCAATAAATAGAAACCTGCGACACTGTGGTTTCCTGATTGTCCCTGAACTTCACCACTAAAACCAAAGTTTTATGTTGGAGTGAAGGAAAGAGAGTCTGCCAACTATCTACAATCTTTCTATCTTTCATTTCTACATATATTCTGAGGGGTTTACTCAAAAAGGTTTGTTCAAAAACGCGTTCGTAACCTCATGTATATTACATGTACATTTTGAAACGGGGCTTTATCCATTGAAATAAAAATGATTTAACATTTGGAAATGTATGCAAACTATAGTATTTATTTAATAAGATAAGGTCTCATTTGCACATTAAAACAAATCGTGATGATTTTAACTGTTTCCTGCAGAAAGACTTGATCCACACCATCGGGGAGAGTGCTGCTCTGGGAGCGGCGGGATTCGTCATCTGGGGCGACCTGAACCTCACCTCGTCCAGGGTGGGTGTCCTCTGTCCTTAACGCTCTACAATCGTTTCCTTCACTATCTGCACAACCAAAGGGTTGTTTAACTTCATTTATATTTGTTACAACACCTTAAACCTCTTGAGAAGATATCTATGGTTATTTTTAAAGCTTAAACGCCGTATCTTGCCGCGCCGATTGTAACGTTTCACTAAAATGTTAATAAGTACCCGTACAACATCTCCGTAACCCTACGGGGATAAACCCACTATTAGTACCTGTAAAGTTTCTAACTCCTGAAGCCTTCCTGGTCAGCCCATATTTATAAAACCACGTCACACAGCAAGTACAGAAGCTGATAAACATTTCGGTTCCCAGCATGCCCAATGTTTTGCCATACAATAAGTAATATGTCCATTTTGGGACCGGAAGTTTTTTTTTTTACTGGAATTCCTTCCGAACAGGCCAATGCTTTGTTTTATTGTGATTGACATAAGTATAAGAACTCATTTGGGGTTCTTGCGACTACTGGGACCCGGGAGAAAAGAAGTGCAGATCTACCGAGCTGTATTGGAAGAATATTTAAACACAGGTCAAATGTTGTGGTCGAACTCCCTCTTTCCTCCTTTGCGACGGCGTCCTTGCATGAGAAGAAACAATCTTTCCTTCGGCTTCTTGATTTGTTTTGGACACAAACCACAGCAGTAAACAGTCAGACAATAGAGAGCTGACATCATGTGGTCGCTTTTTTTTTACATTTTGAGAACTATAATGCTCATGTTTTTATAGCCGGTCCGCAGGAAAAATAGAGTTCATCCAAACGGCATCCGACTGTCTCAGAATCACAGGAAGCACTCTCGTCTTTTTCAGCTCCTTTTTTTTGTGCAATGTAATTTTGAATCAGCACCATCATTATGTTGTTGTTGTAAAGTTTACACACACTGGGACTCGCCCCCTGGTGGTCAGGAGAGAGAGTGCAGCTTTAACACATGAAGCGTAGACTTCTATACAACCAGAGGAGTCGCCCCCTGATGGTCAGGAGAGAGAATGCAGCTTCAACACATGAAACATAGACTTCTCTACAACCTGAAAAACTAATGATCGCACTTAAATGAAAGTTATTATTGGACATTTGGGTCTTGCATCACATCTCAAAATGACAGCTGAGTGTTGTCTTGTTTTTCGCAGCATAACTGCAGCAAAGTGAAGGCGTTCCTGAGCCACCGCCTGGGCCAGTACATCACCAACGTGACGCGGGCCGCCGAGGTCTGCAGCGACTCCCTGTGCCAGGGCAACGGCCGCTGCGTCCGCCGGGACCCCCTCGCCCGGCACTACCTCCACCTGAGCGCCGACAGCTACCGCATCCGGCGCTCCGGCGACGAGGACTTCGCCGTTAGCGGGTGGCCCTCGCAGCACGATCTGCAGCTGCTGTCCGAGCGCTTCCGCTGCCACTGCTACGAGGGCCACGAGGGCGAGCGCTGCGACAGCGTCAACAAAGTGAGGGAGGAGGACGACGGGCCGTGGGCGCCGGGCGAGGGAGGGGACGAGGACGAGCAGGAGCGGCGGAGGACGGCGTGGGAGGACGAGCAGGGCGACCGGCGGTGGGAGGCCGGGGAGAGCGAGGCGGCGCCGCCGCCGACCGGCCGCGGCTTTCTCCTGACGCTGCTGATGCTCCTGTTGAACGCGTCGGTGCTGAAGGCGGTCGCGTGATGCGAGCGCAACGTTTTAAGAGGTCTAACAAGCACAGATGTTACTTTTTTCAACACAGACAGGATTAGGTTTTCAATTCAATCCATTCAAGCTGAAGATTGACTGATCTATTGGTCAAATTTGAGCCCCGGATGTGAGCGTTTGGGACCGGAGCGCCACCATCAAGCCCCTCTTACAAAGACTCAACAAGAGTGTGATCTGTAAATCTAAACACTTTGTCTCGCTTCCAGACCCCCGAATCAGTTCCAGGTCTGGTGTTGTGCTCATAACGGTCGTTTCCCCTGCCGGATGATATATTTCTTCCCGTTTTCCAAGGGCTACTCCACCAAGTATCCGTACTTGACAATATGGAGGCGGGAATGTGTTTTAGATTTACTGTCAGAACGACTTCCAGAAACTGGAGGGGAGCAATGTGAAATTATAAAAGAAACAGCTGCTGTGTTGAGAAGTAACACACGTTTTAAAAATACTAAACATGACACTTTGTTTTAAGGAGTGTGATGGCACTTTACCCAGACACACACACACACACACACACACACACACACACACACACACACACACACACACACACACACACACACACACACACACACTTCTTCCAGGAATGTTCTGCAGTAAATGAAGACACTGTTGGCTCGATGGTGACTCAGTTAAACGGGATCATCCAGCGTCACCGCATCGCTGAGAACCGGATTAAAAAAAGGGGATGCTGTTTCCTTTTTGGGATTCGTGGTTCGGTGTCGCTGCAGGATGATCCCCCGTTTGTTTTGTGGAGACGCGAAACAGCTTTCTTTTATTTTTTTATTGGAAACCAAAGGGTGCTACCACACAGCCAAATGAGGGAAATAATCACTGACATTACACACACTTGTTGGTCTGTGGTGCGTTTGAAGACATATTTCTGATGGCATGTTTCAACAATAAGCTGTTATTTCACTCAATGTATATGTGTATTGTTTTTGTACTGTTGTCACATTATACTCTTGAAGTATTTTAAGGCAGAAAACGAGTGTGTTCGGTCGCACCGTGCACATGCTGTAGGTGCTTTTGACACAATATTATATATCTGTATCCTTTCTATCTGGATATTAAGCATAGGGGATCAGGTTTGTGTTGCTATAACTCCAGTCCAGAGGAACACACAGACACACAGTACTGTAGCTATATGACTAAACACTGAGCAGGATGTAGAAGACGGCACATACTGTTTCTAAATGTGACTCGGCGGTTTTTCGACGACGCCTGCTTCTCGCCGGAAGAAGAATCACCTGCCGTAAAAAAAAAGGTGTGACTGAATACGAAGTAGAAAACTTTGTACCGGAGTCCAGAAAAGACTTCCCGCTTTATTGATGCTTGATCCTACAGAGCAGCTAACGAGATGCTAACGTTCAGATCATCGTTTACACTCAATGTTCCTCGTCTGGAGCTTTCAAACCTTCATCTGCATGCTTCCAAAAAACAAATCAGAAGTCAAACAGCGTGCGTTTTCTATTTTATTCACAGACTTTTGGACTGATTGTCTCCTCAAGGAATGATCTTCCCAAACAGCTCAACACAAACTCATTTTCTCGTGGTTAACGTGAAATTTAAACAAAACAAAAATGCAACAAAACTGCTTGGTTAGGTTTAGTAAAGCATCACGGTTTGGCTACAAAGAGTAAAGTATAAAAAAACCTTCATGGACTTCAATGGACTTTGATGGATGTGAATATCTTTGCATTCGGCCAAAGATATTCAAACTGTACTTTGCAACCGCGCGTCGCTACCGCGCGTTGTAAGCGTATGTCGTCACGTTAGTATTTTAACAGAACCCCTCATCTTTTTTCTAACCTTAATAAGTAGTTTTGCTGCCGTAACCCAACCAATCGTTTCACAACGTTTACGGTGGTGTATTGTGTGTTTTTGCAAACGTATATTTGGTCAACATTCAACAAATTAACGGTTTGGCGGGAAAGCGGTTTGGCGGGAAAACTATTTTGGCGGCTGGGTTGTCTTCTGTGGCAGCTGCACACAAATATCTCCCGACGCCCGGTTCGGGGACGTCTAATAAAAGTTGAGCTTCAGGCCTTTAAGGTTAAACATGCAGCGTCTGCAACACACCTCCGTCACGCTGATCCTGCTTTAAATCAGTCGGTTCATCTCAACACTAGCCTTCAGGTGAAGTTCGGGGTCTCGTGACGCGGTGACCCCGTTTCCTGCACTTAATGTTTGAATTTCTCTTCTTCTGAAGATTGTAAATGAAATATGCAACGAGGACTATGCAACATGAACAATGTTACCTGAATGTAAATGCACTGCAAATAAAAGACTTTTCTTCAGTACATTTGTGTTTCTGTTAGTTTTCTGTGCACACAGAGAGAGAGAGAGAGAGAGAGAGAGAGGATGTTGGCAGCCATGTTGGATGATGACGAAACCTCCACTGTGTGTAACAGAGGTGGAAACTTCAGTCATTAAACCAGCTGGTTTCTGTCCAAATACTGAGGCATGAAAAGGGGAAGAGGTGACTCGTGAAAAAATACCACATACTTAAAAAAATGCGAGTGTCAAACTGGTGAACACCAACACCGTCACACAGAATTTGTACTTCAAATGGGCAGAAATCTGTTGTTCAAAATTACCCGACATTGACGTTAAATGTTATATTTTGAATTTTTTAGTGCTTTAAAGGTTGTTTATTTGCATTTAAAATGATCCAGATGGTCTAAGTTCAGCAACTGAAATGACAAACGCATTAACGTTGAACAAATAGTTGAAAAGTGAGTCATTGAGGAGTCAACAACACGGACGTCACCGTCTTATCCGAAACAAATTCATTTGTATACTTAACCACATATTGGTTAAGGAGGTGACGCAAACCTTCTGCTACCCACTGCAACGTGGGAATAATAGAAAAGTTAAAGACAAACTCCAGCATGACCAATTCCATCAAGAATTATGTAAAACTCAGTAAAGTTTTTGTGACAGAGCTTCTTGTTTCCAACGAGAAATACCAAATAATTGATGACAAGATATGTTTTTAAGGCTTTTATGCAACTTAATAAAATATATTTAACATACAAAGCCATCAAACTATTGATTAACCTTAATGTACAGTAAATAAAGTGTCTTTAACTTATACAACTGCAAAGATGTGTTCAACTCTTCACTAGAACGAAGTCACTAGACATCAACCAAAATGGGTTCATCGCCATTGGAAATTCTTTCCAAATTTGGCTCTGCGTGGACGTCTTAAGACCTTTAAAAGTTTGACTTTGACCCTAAATGACTGACTGATTGCGGAGTCCGGGCCAGAAGTTAAGAAATCGATCAGATAGCGATCAATCGGAGTGAAGAAACCATTTCCTCCGACACATGAAGAGGCAAAAAAAAAAGAAAAGAGACGCCAAAGAAGTTTAGAAACCAGTCGTTCAGAAGAGAGCAGCAGGTAGGAACTCATGACGCGTTATGAGATATTATATTATTGTAAATATGAATATATATGTGTGGAATCAATCATCTGAACATTTGGACAATTTGTGTTTTGGAGGTTTTTTTGCTAATTTTGTGTTGATCTTTCGGGGGACTAATACAAAGTTTAATGTTGAGAAAAAATGACATAAACGCCTTATGGTTAGTTTATATTTAGTACATTTTTCGTTTTATATAGTTTAGTCTTTCTTCTTTTGATTGTTTCCAAGTGTATATAGAATCATTTTACTGTATACGTTGTTATTGAATCTTATCTTCATCAATCAACGAGTATTCTGAGATGCACGACGTGTTTTATAGGAAAAACCCACCGATAAATAATTAACATCCAGTAAAACAACATGATTATGGGTCGGTATCATCTTTCTTTGTCTTTGGTGAAATGCTGATAGAGGAAAAGGGAAAAAGAAGGAACAAATTAACACGTGCAATAAATATGTCAGAGAACTTTTTTTAACCCTGCAAATCAAGTTAAAACAACAACAAAAGAAATCAACACATAAAAAGAATTTAATCCAGAATAAATTCTATTTTATTGCTGATCCACAAACTATTTGCATTAGAAACAATCAGCATGGGCTCACAGTGCATTGAGGGACAATACAACTGAAAACAGCATTTAAAAGACACAATCAAGAGTTTAGTGTCGCTTCAACCAACTTCTACAAAACAACAAACTAAAACACGGCAGGAAATTACTTCAAGCACGACATTGAACGCACCCAGCCTGTTTTAAGTGTCTTGAACTTGCATTATCGCAACTGACCACCAGGGAGCGCCTTTTTTGGTTGTATAGAAGTCCATGCTTCATGTGTTGAAGCTGCGTTCTCTCTCCTGACCATCAGGGGGCAACTCGTCGGGTTGTATAGAACTCAATGACTCTACTTCTCTCTTGATGTAATCCCTCAGTAAAAATTGTAAACATGACTTTATGTCTCAATCAATAGTGTTAAGTCTTCTTCTATACAGCATGATGTTTATTTAGTAAATTATGGTCCACTGAGAGTCAAAAACAACTTTTAATAAACACTCTTAAACGTGGAGAAACCGCATCGGCATCTTTAAATTGTAGCGAAATCCATCCATCAAACAATCTGACAAATGGATGAATTGGGACTGAAACATATTTGTTGTCTTTCTTTCCATTTTCTCAAGAGCCACCGCGATGGCCTCGTCCTTCCTGTTCTGCGTCGCGCTCTGTATCGTTGGTTTTGTCGGCGCCGCTGCCGTCCTGGCATCGCCGCCGCCGCCGCTGCCGCCGACTGAGCCGCCGCTGATCCACGACCACCCCTTCGTGGCCGTGTGGAACGCGCCCACCGACCGGTGCCGCCGGCTGCGCATCCCGCTGGACACCGCGGCCTTCCAGGCGGTGACCTCGCCCGCGGCCAGGCCCGGTCAGTTCCTCACCATCTTCTACGAGGACCGCCTCGGCCTCTACCCCAAAGTCGACGGCGGCAAACGCAAGATCTACAGGGGCGGGGTTCCCCAGAACGGCAACCTGACGGAGCATCTGGCCGTGGCGAAGGGTCAAATCGATCGCCGCATCTCCCAGGATTCCTCTCCCGGGCTGGCGGTCATTGACTGGGAGTCCTGGCGCCCCCTCTGGGACCAGAACTGGGGGTCGAAACACATTTACAAGAAGCTGTCCATCACTCACGCCCTGCAGATGGCCCCGTTCCTGTCCTCCGAGAAGATTGCCACTCTGGCGAAGAGCCAGTTCCAGGACGCCGGCCGGCGCTTCATGGAGAAGACCATCAGCCTCGGCGTCGGCGAGCGTCCGAGCCGCCGCTGGGGCTTCTACCTCTTCCCCGACTGCTACAACTACGGCTGGGAGAAGCCCGGCTACACGGGGAAGTGCTCCGCGGTGACCCAGGAGCAGAACAACCAGATGCTGTGGCTGTGGGAGCGCAGCACCGCCCTCTTCCCTTCCGTCTACCTGCGGGAGAACCTGAGGAACTGCCCCAAGGCCGCGCTCTACGTCCGCAACCGCGTCCAGGAGGCGCTGAGGGTGGCCGCGCTGCCCAAACGTCCGTACACCATGCCGGTCTACGTCTACTCCAGGCCGCTGTACCGGGACCAGACCCAGAAGTTCGAGACCGAGGTGAAACTAACTTAAAGTTACGACAAGGGAACCTTCATTTTGTTGCAATTTTGGCGGACCCATACTCGTCTTTTTGCAAAGAGAAAGAACACAAACACAAACGTATTTGAACATTCATCTGTGGGTCAGAAACCATCTTTGGGTAAATTAGGTGGACGCGTACTTCATGTCGTCTTGTCGTCCATCTTTAACCTGATGCACCAGAGCTTTACATCGTGAGTGTGACGTGTTTGTTGCGTGTGGTTCGTCCTCTTTCAGACCGACCTGGTGAGCACCGTGGGAGAGTCTGCAGCTCTGGGAGCTTCGGGAGTTGTAATGTGGGGAGGAAGCAATGACTACAACAACAAGGTAAACACTCGAATGCACCAACATGCATTTATAGAAACTGTAAATCATCCTTTTGTTCGACTTGCGTCCCTTTCAAAGTCTCCGTGTGAGTCTGCAACCGTGAGAACATCCTGTCAAATCTACGCGGGTCTGAAAAAGGGGAACCCATGACCAGGCTTTAATCAGCAGATTGTTAACGTGCCTTTGTTTCCTGTTTGTTTTTTTTCCGGAGGAACTGACAGCTGTGTCACGCAGCGGTGTTTGTTATCTCAGCTCACAGATGTGAAGAAACTCAAATGTTTTTTTGTGCGTTGCTTAAAAACAGTTGCCATTCATTGTGTGAAGTGCGATGTTCAAACTCCTTAAAATTGCAGTTACGCCAGTAGACACGTCTGTTGGTCGGTCGACCATTTAGGTGAAGACGGAAATAGGTTCACACAACTATCGGATGATTTGTCGTGACATTTTTAGGATTTTTGGGGGTGCTCTGACATTTTTTTCTCGCGACACCAGCAGCTTGACATTCCTGGTTCATAGTCAAATTTCTACTGGCGGATGGAAGTTGATATGTATGGCGCACGTTGCTGAGTCTTGAAGCCTTCCTGGTCCACCCACATTTCTAAAACTGCGTGATACAGCACATGCGGAAGCTGCTGAATATTTCAATACCCAGCATGCCTGAATCAGACAGTATTTTTTCTACTTTTGAACCGAATGACAGGTTTTTTCTTTTCTTTTTTTCCTTCCTAAGACCGCAATGCTTTGTTTTATTGTGATTCTGATTCTTTAGGTCCTAATCTTTCCTAAACAGGTCTCATTAGTATGTGGGTTGTTGGTAATGCCCTGAACCAGACAGTTTGAAAAACTGGATGTTCATAGTTATGATCACAATATGGTAAAAAAAAAAGATTTTTACGACTCATACGACTACCCTCCATATGGGGGGCTTGGTGCTTATATGAAGGAAATTCATAAAATGTCTACTTTGGGTCTATTTTTTTCTCTATTTCGGTTTATCCTATGCTACATGTCGCTTCTTTTTTAAACTACCTTCTTGTCCTAACACACCTGAGTCTCGCCCCGCCCCTTCAGGCCGCATGCGAGTCCCTGTCCGAGTACCTGACGTCCACCTTCAACCCGTACGTCGCCAACGTGACGGCGGCCGCCATGCTCTGCAGCCAGGTCTTGTGCCAGGGGAGGGGCCGCTGCGTCAGGAAGAGCTACGACTCCGCCCACTACCTGCACCTGAACCCCGCCCACTTCAGCATCCTGCGGACCGAGAAGAAGTACATGGCGGTCGGTCTGCCGTCCGCCGGCGACCTGAAGGTCTGGCAGGAGAACTTCACCTGTCAGTGCTACGCGGGGCGGAGCTGCTCGCCCAAACTGGTGCAGCCGACCACGATGAGGCTCATCCGGGTTTAATCCGGCATCAGAACCGCAGAACCGCACCTCCTGCCGATCCACAGACTCCATCCGTCATAAGACGACTGCTGTCTGTAATTTGATACACTCTCTAAATTACATAATTAAATCTGTCTTTCCCAACGTCAGTAACAGCACTGATTTATTTAAAATCACAAGTCACCTGAATAAATGCTTTTCTGGAAACAATATTCTTTTTGGTTTTCTTTGACCAACCGTCCAAAAGACTGAGAAAAAGATGAAGGAAATCAGATGACTGAAAAGTCTTACATCCATACCTTAAATGTGTATCTGCATATTTATTTCAACGCAGGGTTGTAACCAGGGCACTCACAAGTCTGCAAAGTCACTCATAACCGAGTTAAATCCACATCAAAACACCCATGAGAGTCAGAGTCGAGGAAAACGAGTACAAACTGATTTTTAGGCCCTTTTCCTCTAAAATGTCCTCCCCATACATGTACCAAACCATGTATTTCACTTGTATATTACTTGTGGTGTTCAATAGATCCAAATACAGCAGTTTGGAGCTTTTATTTTTTTTTTACAATTTATAAAACAACCTATGATTTGCAGTTTTATATAACAATCGCTCAGTTTCCCGGCCTAGAGGGCGGATTGGTTTAGGTTTGGTGAAGTCAAAAACGGCAAGAAGAGCAAGACAAGTCAATTCCCCACAAGATTGAGTAATATGAATTATCACTGCAGACATTTTGAGATATCAAACTGTCTGAAGGAATACCATCCTTTCCATTTGGGTGTGTCAGAGAACACAAAGTGCACAACATCGATGCCCCGGCACGCCTGATTAAAGTGCAGTCATTATGGTGCCATTATTTATGTCAGTATTTGACAAGAGGAAATACATTTTTTTCCAAACTCCTGTTCATCTCTGAGTAAGAACATAGAGATTTAGGGAGAGGCAGAGGCAAGGATTGGTAAACAGAAGAAAAGAAATTTGCTATTCGCCAGTATGACGACGATTAACCGTTGTATATGTGGACTTTATACAACTATGTATACAACTGATAATATTACACATATTATTTTATCTGCCAGGCTCAATCGCAGTCATAGCAGCAACTCCAATGCTCATGATGTACCCTTCTAATGCAACCAAGACTCAAGGGAAGGATTAGAAGACCTTGGGTCCTGCAAGAGCCCTGCAAGAGCCGCACCACCATTTAGTTGTTGGAGTTTTCTTATTTTTTGTCCTGGTTGTTGTGACCCTTGTTTCTACGTCATGTTGCATCTCCTTGTGCTCATTTGGAGTCTTTTTGTAATCATTAATTTTCTCTTTGGTTATTTAGTGTCTTTTTCTGAACCTCTACAATGTTAATTTGTGTCTTTTTTTAAAATTTATTTTGTGTCTTTTGTTTCCGAGTGTCCTTGTAGCGACTTTGTGTCACTTTGCAGTAATGTTGTGTCTTTGTAGTTATTTTTTTGTCTCTTTGTGGTTGTTTTGTTTCTCTTTGAAGTCGTTTTGAGCGTCTCTTTGCAGCTGTTTTGAGGACATCCAAGTTGTTTGGGTCTCTTTTGTAGCCATTATGTTGTCTTTCTGGTTACTTGGTACATTTCAGGACACATCTTTTTGAATTCTCAGATGACGCAACATCCACAAGATCATACTGTACTATTTTTACCTTGGATTGTCTAAACATACAAGAAAAAACACTCTCGATGATGACTTGTTGTTTATGGTATCCAACTGAAAACCAGTGGTTTTTTTTTAAACTAGTTGTTTTCCAATCGCTGATGAATTTCCTTCGCTCTTCATCCCTCTAATGATGAAACCCGGAAGCTTCCCTTCCGCTCAGAACTTTTCCAGCCACAGCCGACCGAGTTAAAAAAGCTCTCACGGCATTCTTCGACGTCCCGACAGACGCCTCGGATGTCCACACCGAGTCCTCGTCCCCTGAGCGTCCTCGGACGTCTTCCTGTCAGGCGGGAAGGCGGCAGCTCGGCCTGGAACACATCAGGACGTCCTAAGAAATAAAGCGAGCGCCCCGGGGCCCTTCATGCGCTGACAAGTTTCCACAAGTGTTTCCGCCTGTAATTGAAGCTCCTGCAACATTTAAAGAGGAGCTATTTAGACTCCCAGAGGAGACGCGAGCTTAGCATTCGTGACTAACAGGTAATCATTTCTCCGACTCAGCGGCCGAGCGCTCTGGACGAACAGGAGCTGGACATCCTCCCCCCTCCAGAGCAGGTTGGTCGCTTCCACAACGACGTCTCCATTTGAAGTGTCTCTCTTGGGTTCAAAAGGTTTTTCGGTGTGTGTGTGTGTGTGTGTTTTATTACTGGGGTTAAGTTCCACGACAGTCATTGTTTTAACCTGGAATACAAACAGACAGACGTGTCGTTTTATTAACCGTTTTATAGAAATCATAAAGCTGCCGGGTCGTAATCTCCAGTTACGAATCGGCTCCTGGGACGTCGTAAAAAGACTCTGAAGACCCCCCGAGTGTTGCAGAGCGCGTAAAACTACGAGTCAGCGGGTTTGACACTGAGAACCGTGTCGCGCAAGGTCAAGGCCAACACATGAACTCGTGAAAATGCTCAAAAGTGCAGATGAGTGACAGTTTTCCTCGCAGACCCAACGATATGACTTCATGTCTGAAGAACTGAACTATAAATAGAAGTAAATCTGTAGCGTCTGTAAAGTGTCCGCTTCCAGTTTGCTCTTTCCGATTTGAACCGACCCTTCCTCACTGTACATCATAGATACTTCAATGGCAGCACAGATTGAGATGACATTGATGTGAATATAATGTCACGGTGCTTTCTTCCAAAAGATAGCCATTCAAATAATAAACATACAGTTTGGTAAAGAATCAAAAAGAAGATTTAAAAAAAAAAGTAAATCACGTAAAAGTTGAACATGTTGAAGAAAAAAAACATTTCAGATAAATGAAGATTTTTGTGTTATCCATCTTCTTTTTGGCAGAAGAGCAAATCTACAAAAATGTGGAACTCAATACATCAATATATATCAATCAATATAATCAATCAATCAATATATATATACATATATATATACATATATAAAAATATATATATACATATATATATATATACATACATATATATATATACACATATATATATATACATATATATATATATATATACATTATATATATATACATTATATATATATATATATTTATATATATATATATATTTATATATATATATATATATATATATATATATATATATATATATATATATATATAGTAAATAACAGCCAATACTGCAACTAAAAAAAAATATCTGTAAAAAAAACATTCAGTCAAGGTTAAATTTATAAACTATGCTGATTTCAGAAATAAAACACCTCACACAAACCACACTTTCAAAACACAAGAACTAACTAAAACACACAAACTATCCCTTTAAGAAAGAAAACTCTTTTTATTTTGCCAAGAAGGAACTTTTCCAGAGGCTTCGTGCTGATGATTCATGTGTGACACTTTACAATGTTTTCATTAAGTTCAGTTATTGCGAAAGTCGCGATGTTGCAACGGAGTAAAGTGGTCAGCTGGGTGCCAACGACATGAAACACACACTTTGTGTTAAACTTACAACAAAGAAAGAAAGAAAAGGCGGATGAGAAAGCAACAAGTTCTTACACAACCCGTCAACACATGGAGCGCTCACCTGTGCAGGAGGGCTTTCCTCAGCCAGGTGTGCTGCATCAGAGCCCTAACCAGTCATCAGAACCACACACACACACACACACACACACACACATGCACACACACACCGGGGCAATTAAAAGAAATCTGTGAAACCTGCAGACAGATTTCTTTCGAAGCGGTCGAGAAGAAGCAGGCGTTGTTGAGAGGAGACAAAGCGGCGGCTCGGGGAGAAGATCAGGGTCCAACTGCTAAAGCGGTACTTTCTGCCCACAGGTACATTTTGTTTTCTTTAAAAGCAAATTAACTTAAATCACATTGACGGCTGAATGGTCCTCTTTTTAAAAAATCTTCAAGCAGGAAAGAATATAACATATGATTCATACTAATAAGGCACCTTTTTGGGAAGAGTGGGACCTAAAGAATTGGACTGTGCAACAAAAATCACAATCCAACAAATCATTGGCGTGTTGGGAAGGATGTTCAGTCTAAAAACACTTGTGTTGTGCCAAAACATTATTATTATTATCGGGCATGCTGGGTATTGAGATATTCAGCAGCTTGCTGTATGACGTGCGCTAAAAATTAATCTCTGGCCGTTTTGTGACTTTATAGGTACTCATGGGTGTTTTGAATGTACTTAAACTTAACGGTTACTTTAAAAAAAATGTGTAGCAATTTAAATAAAGTTAATCAATCATGTGGTTGCGTAGATAATTTTAAAAACAAATTTCTTTTTGCAACAAAGAGGCGCTTGGCGGCTCGGGCCTACAGAGGTTAATTTAAGCGTAGCAGGAAGTCTTTCCTATCTCCTAATGCGCCGTTTCCTTTTGCTCAGAGGTCAGACTGCCGGCTTCAAAATGAATAAACTCCGGCTGCTCGACGGCAAACGTTTCTTCTCCGTCTTCGTCGCCGCGTCGGCCCTGCTGTGCTCCGCCCGAGCCCTGCCGAGCACGGACCCCCCGCTCCGCCCGGGCCAGCACTTCCTGTTCACGTGGAACGCCCCGACGGAGCTCTGCGACCTAAACTTCGACATGCCGCTCGACCTCTCCCACTTCCACCTCGTCAGCAGCACGCTGAAGACGGCGACCAACCAGAGCATCTCCCTCTTCTACACCGACCGCTTCGGCCTCTTCCCTTACGTGGACGAGGACACCGGCGAGATGCACGACGAGGGCCTGCCGCAGCTGGTGGACCTGCAGGAGCACCGCGAGCTCGCCGAGGACGACATCGAGTTCTACATCACCGGCAACCGGCCGGGCCTCGCCGTGCTGGACTTCGAGGAGTGGAGGCCGCAGTGGGTTCGAAACTGGGGCGACAAAGACATCTACCGGCAGATGTCCATGGATGTGGTCCAGGAGAAGAACCCGTACATGTCGGAGGACGAGGTTATGGACCGGGCGCGGTTCTTGTTCGAACGCGGCGCCAGGCGGTACTTCCGCCGATCCCTCGGCATCGGGAAGAAGCTGAGGCCCAACCGGCTCTGGGGCTTCTACCTGTTCCCCGACTGCTACAACTACGACTACAACCAGGACATGGAGGGCTACACCGGGGAGTGTCCCACCATCGAGCAGCAGCGGAACGACAATCTGATGTGGCTCTGGAAGGACTCCACGGCGCTGTTTCCCTCCATCTACCTGGAGCTGGTGCTCCGGGACTCCTGGCAGGCCCGGCAGTACGTCCGGCATCGCATCCAGGAGGCCATGAGGGTGTCGATGCTCCCCAACAGCTCCTACGCCATCCCCATCTACGCCTACATCCGCCCCGTCTACAAGGACAGCACCGACGACTACATGTCCGAGGTCAGACGCACATTTTATATCCTTTTGTACATCCGTGTGGTAAATGCTGACCTCTGACTGCCTGTAGGGGTCCTGATGTTGCGGCGAAGCTACGGTGGTAATGCTTCAGCTCTGTTAAGTGACTGCAAATACTAAGTTTACTTCAATTTAAAGTGATTACATGCAGTAAGTCGAGGTGTTTCAGAGAAAATGATGGACTCGAGCAAAAGAAGTCACTCCATCGGGGTCCGACTGGCCATGGGGAAGTTCGGAAAGACTCTCGAATGGCTAATTGATTCCAGACCGAGCCGGCTGCTGGTCACGGAGGTTTTACTTTCTGCGGTCGCGTCCAGTCGTCTTCGTCTTCGGTTGCTCTTGTTTACTTTCGGTGAAGTGGCGACGTTCTGATCCAATTTGAGAAAAAAGGCGTTGGGAGAGATGCGCGTTGAAGGTCTTCAGCGTTAACGTACCGAGGACGCGCGCGTCACGCTTTGTAGAGACGAGCTAGTCAAAGCTGAATCTGACGGAAAGGGAGGTCGGATCCGTCAGATAAACGCCGATGTTAAAGGTAGAAACTCTCCGGGAAACAATCGTCCTCCGCCCGGCCGAACCGCTCCCATGAATGGCCTGTTTTTTTTTGTCATGGCGGCGTCTGGAAAGAATGACACAGCCTTTTCTAAAAAAAATTTAAAAAAACAGTGCAGCTTTATGAGTATAAACACTTTGTAAGATCTTATAAGATTGATCGTTATAGGAATTGGGCGATCTTTGCAATGAGACGGCCCAGAGGTTTGCACTTCTCATAAACTGGTTTCTTGTGGTTTCGGCCGTCTGTGTTTTTTCTCAGTTTGACCTCGTGAACACCATCGGAGAAGCTGCTGCTCTCGGCGCCGCTGGCGTCATTTCCTGGGGAGACATGGACGTCTCCGACACAGAGGTAGAAACATAATCCCCCCTTTTTTTTTTTTTTTTTTTAAAGTTACGTTTTTCCTCAAACGTAACTTGACACCCGCTACCTTGACTTCACGTCTCCAAACCCTCCGCAGGAGTCGTGCTTGGACGCTCAGCTCCACCTGGAGGAGATCATGAACCCGTACATCCTGAACGTGTCCACGGCGGCGCGGCACTGCAGCGAGGGGCTCTGCGGCGGCATGGGCCGCTGCATGAGGAAGCGCTGGGACGACGACGTCTACCTCCACCTCGACCCGCGGCGCTTCCACATCGCGCGGCCGCTGCTCGACGGCCCGCTGACGGTGCGCGGCGACGTCTCGAAGGACGACGTCGACTACTTCGACCGCAACTTCGACTGCCTCTGCTACAGCGAGGAGCCGTGCTACTCGCGCCTGATGTTCAACGACAACCCCGAGGCCGTCGTCCACCCGACGAGTGGAGGCGCTCCCACTCCCTCTGCAGCTCCCCCTCTCCGGATGCTGACTCTGTTGCTCAGTCTGAAGTACGTCGTGATGGAGGGTATAAGTTAATGGCACAAATCTGACACTTGGGATTAAGGACGTGTGGTTTTAGGCACTCAAAGGACTTTTTCACGGTTTTTAACGGCCCAGTTTGTTTCATTTCGGACCTCCTTTTTTTTTTTTTTTTTACCAGTTTGTCTTTCAAACCCGTTTGTCTTTCAAACCCGTTTGTCTTTTATCCTGCCTTTCCATTTAAATATGACTTGAGTTTCATTCACAGGAGCTTAGCTCACTATGGAGCCCACTGAAGTGTGGAGCTGAATATGCATGTGTGTGTCTGTCTCTCTGTGTGTGCGGTTGATTGGTTTACCCCTGACGCAGCAAAAACCCACAACGTGGACGGTGGAAGTGCCGTACAGACAGACGGCCACTAGAGGGCAGCGCAGTCCGACTGACAGCAGAGGAGGCGCAGCAGCATCTGGAGAGGAAACCAGGAGCCCGTTCAGTACTGAAGTGTTTTTTTAATTCTAAAATGCACTCCTTGCACTGCAATTCCTCCTCTGGAGATCAAGGCAAAAGCAAAAAATTGAACTTTGTATTAAAACGACTGTAACTTTGGAAGATATCCACTCTCTTTGGCTCAACTTCATTCTGCTTCGGCCTCAAATCAACACTTACAATAACTTTTTATTCCCTTTTTTTTTTGTACAAATGAAACTGAATTTTGTCCCTGATCCCTTACTTTGGAAGTCCACAATGAGAAGGAACCTGCGTAAAACTTTAATCCATCACAATTTATCAGGACTGTCAGACAAAACACTTAAAACCAAACGTAAACCAAGTTACTTAAATGATTTATTATATGTATATATATTTTAAATAAAAATGTGTGTTCATATGTATATTAAATAAAATATATATATTAAATCAAAATATATTTTAAATAAAAAAAAAAATATATATATATATATTAAATCAAAATATATATTTTAAATAAAAATATATATATTAAATAAAAAACATTTTAAATAAAAATATATATTTTACATTTTTTATTTCTTCATAAAATGTGTATACATATATAAAATATATACGTGTGTATATATAACATATGAATGAATGAATGAAAAGTACTTTATTAATCTCCAAGGAGAAATTTTTTGTCGTACTAGCAGCATCCCAATGCCGTAAACTAAGTTAAACACACAGATGATAAATAAAATAAATAATAACAGGAACAGCGGGTAACAGATGTATACATAAGTAAGAAATAAGTATAAACATATATATATACACATACATGCAAGCAAGTGGAATGGATACATACATATATATATACACATATCCGCACACATATACATACACACATACATACATATCTACACATGCATATATATACACACATACATACATATACATATATACAAACATATACATATACACATACACATACCTACACATACACACCTACCCGTGGCCAACGCACATACATGTACACATATATACATACACACATATACATATCTATATATATACACACACATACATATACATATACAATACATCGTCACTCAATATGCTAATTTCCTTCATTGAGTCAGACGAGAACATTGATACGAAGCGCCTCTTCGTACAGCAACTTGAAGCCGGTTAGCCTAGCTTAGCATAAGGACTTGAAGGCGAGGGTGAAACCGCTGAGCCCGGCTCCGTCCAGCGGTCCAACATAAATAAATGCATCAGATCTTCCCACCAGCACCGAGGAACATTTCACCAGTGAATCCAGTGTTCATTGTGAAACGGGCCGCGTTGTGTCGTACGAGCCGAGCTCTGAAACGCGCCCTTTGTTCGCTCGCATGAATGACTGAATTCCAGAGCACAGTTGATATTTTATGTCGCAACACATTTGGCGTCCCCTCATCCATATTCAGGGCTCGTCCGCATCAGCTGGTCCTCCAGAAGAATCCTGCGTCTGAGCCGCCGCGACGAACAGCCGGCCCGTTGTGCGACGTCTGAATGTTCCTTCATGTCCGAGCCGCTGCGGACGGCAACGCGTTGTGCTTGAAAACCGTCAACGTGGCTTTCGCTTGACAGAATGTAGTCGTGGTGGAAGAAGTTCTCGTGCTTATGGACTCTGCTCAGGCGGTTTTTATCAGAGGTGGGAGAAGTGTTATCGTATTTTACCTGAGTAGAAGTAGCAACACTGCAAAGTACAAAAAGTACAAACCAAAACTACACAAAATTATCAAAAGTTATGCAGTTTTTTTAATGCATCCATATAATGTTATATAATATAGGATTGTAATTATTAAAGTGTTCATCTGTAATGTTTCAGCGGGTAAAGGTGGGGCTCGTTGGAATTACTTCTATACTTCTGGATAGTTAAATCTCCACTATGACATCATCATTTAATAACTTAATTAAGCATAAACTATTTTTAATCAATGTAATAGATTTATATTTGGTATTAATCATATTAATCAATATAACAGTGGAGTAAAAACTCCTCTGGTTGTATAGAAGTCCATGCTTTGTTTGCTAAAGCTGCATTCTCTCTCCTGACCACCAGGGGGCGACTCCTGTGGTTGTATAGAAGTCTATGCTTCATGTGTTAAAGCTGCATTCTCTCTCCTGACCACCAGGGGGCGACTCCTGTGGTTGTATAGAAGTCCATGCTTCATGTGTTAAAGCTGCATTCTCTCTAATGGCCACTAGGGAACCTTTTCCCAGTGGAGCGGTCACCCTCCCTGCACTGGCGGCCTGGTCCAGCTGGGCTCAGCCAGTTCCCCCTCCCAGTATAATCTGCTCTGTCAGATGGAAGCTGTCACCCGGTGGTGGTGGTGGTGGTGGTGGTGGTGGTGGTGGTGGTGGTGGCGGCGGCGGTGGGGAATAAGAGCTTTATTGTCCCGATCCTCCTCCTTTGTTGGGGATTGCAGCAACATTTCTAGGTCACCGGCTGTGCCTGAACGCCCCGCTGCCCAGACTGATTCCTCACTGAGGGGAGTTCATCCTCCCCCCCCCCCCCCCCCCCTCCTCCCCCTCCTCCCCCGATGTATTTTCGCCCGGCACTTTCAGGAGGAAACCCGATTAGAGATCTGCTCCCAGCAACAAAACCGCCGGGCTGCGATCCGACAAACGATTCCAGCTTCTGTCTGTCGGAGCAGATCCATCATGGTCGCTGACTCAAACTGTTTTGACACAAAGACTCTTTCATGGTGATAATTGGGCGGACGGGCTCTCAGATCCTTTTTCCTATATTCACATTTCTCCTCATAATTATTATCCTTAACCTTTGACCCTTATCGCTCTCGGTCGGGAGAAGAACATCTATGTGCTACTGCAGTGTCCAACAGCTGGGGCGAGTCCTCTGGTTGTATAGAAGTCTGTGCTTTAGAGTTTTGTTGCTCTTAAATTGCCAACTAAGCAAATTAATCTTTTTTCCTATCCTATTACGTTTCCTTAATCGTCTACGCAACCGCCGGGATTGTTTAACGCGTGTCGGAGTCTAACAGAGCATTCTAGACCCCGTAGTACTTTTTATTTTATTTCCTGAAGCATGCCGTGTTTCTAACAGCAGGTGTGGAAGCTACTGAACATTTCGATACCCAGCATGCCCCCTTCAGACAATGTTATGACCTAAATTAAGCAATTTTTCCACTTTTGAACCGATCGACACAGTTTTTTTGGACTGAATATCCTTCGTAACACCCCAATGCTTTGTTTTAGTACTCGTTTGGGGTTCATACGACTACTTGAACACGGGAACAAGAGGTACAGGAACCAGAGGGACCTCATACGGGGGGGGGCGTGGTGCTTAAGGAACGTCGTGGACTACAGTGGTTTTGCTGCCAACTCACCCGGTGTGTTGCATTAAATGTGTCTCTGCAAGTAATGTCTGCAAGTAAAGTTTGTTATTTTTTCATTCCACCCCGTTTTAGGATTTAAAAAACTATAATTTGACTCCATTCAGCACAAATGTCTCGGTTGTCGTCGGAGCCCGGCTCCCGTCGACCAATCGGGAGCCGGCGATCCCGGCCCGCCCAGCCCGCCCGGGACGTCCCGTCTCATCCCAGAAAAAGCCGTCCCATGGGAGCATTTGGGAGAAGGTCAGTGAGCCTCAGTGTACCCGCCGGCCCCCATTGTTTCTGAATGAATGGGGCGGTCTAATTACTGGAGCGGCGACTGGGTGCCGCCGGCCGCGTTTACAAAAGACTTCGACGCGCAAGTTTGGTGCCAGAGAACAAATCAAAGCCAAACGGGTCGTTAGAGAAGAATAGAAGAAAGAAGTCCACGTACGACGAGAGTACAATGAAGAGTACAATGAAGAGTACAATGGGACAAGAATGTCATGTCATTACCACGGCTGTAAATTCAAATTAAAGTTTGTAAGATTTTATATGACATTATATTTTATATGACATTATCATAGTGGGGAAAATAGAGGCATGTGTTTGTTTCTTTTTCTTCAATAAAAGTTTGTGTACTTTTTCTGTAAGGGGTCAGTTTGTGTACTTCTTCTTTAGGGGTCCAGTTTCTGTACTTCTTCTTTAGGGGGCAAGTTTGTGTACTTCTTCTTTAGGGCGGTCAGTTTGTGTACTTCTTCTTCAGGAAGCCAGTTTGTGTACTTCTTCTTTAGGGGTCCAGTTTGTGTACTTCTTCTTTAGGAGGCCAGTTTGTGTACTTCTTCTTCAGGAGGCCAGTTTGTGTACTTCTTCTTCAGGAGGCCAGTTTGTGTACTTCTTCTTTAGGAGGCCAGTTTGTGTACTTCTTCTTCAGGAAGCCAGTTTGTGTACTTCTTCTTTAGGGGTCCAGTTTGTGTACTTCTTCTTTAGGGGTCCAGTTTGTGTACTTCTTCTTTAGGGGGCCAGTTTGTGTACTTCTTCTTTAGGGGTCCAGTTTGTGTACTTCTTCTTTAGGGCGCCACAATAAAAGAGCCTCGGCGTGCTCGTCCGTGGCACTGTGGCTGCCGGCTGAGAGGCGGACTGCAGGACACAATGGCGCCGCTGTGTCCGTCATCGGCTGGGCGGCGGCGGCGATGGCGAGGCGATGGCGAGAGGAAAACAAGCTATTTGTGCCGAGTGTGACGCAGCATGAAACAACATTTTAACAAAGTTTTTTGGGGGGGGATTTTGATGAAATAAAACGATGACACATCATTTTCTTGCGTTGCCTCGTTCCTGCGCTTTGTGTCCAGCTTGTTGAACGGATTGTAACTCGATGTTGTCGAGACAAACAATGAGGACTGTGTCCTGTGGGCTGACCCACTCCGCCTCTTCTTTCTAACGTGTTTCCCTCTATGACTAGATAAATACAAAAAGTGCAAAACACAATGTACCACAACACCACTGGAGTGAGAGCTGCTGGGGCCTCTATACACCCATGTAGATATATTTCCACCTAGAAGAGTCTTTTACCACATTTACAATGTCGAGAGTGTATTTCTGATTTATTTCATGTTATCTTCATTGAAAATCAAAGCTTTTACTTTAAAATATATGAACATTTTTAAGTGACCGCACACTTTTGAACAGTATAATATAATGTCATAAAAAAAGACAAAGACTGGCAGCAGCATCAACGTTACCGTTCAGTTCGGTTTCAGACATTTTATTAAAAATGTGTTTAAAAGTTTCTGTTTCTCCGTGACACATTGAACTGTCCTTCAACGCACGCCACACGACTCATGACAGCAAACGTCTACTTTCAAATGTTTAATTAAAGTGACACTTTCTCGTGGCTAAAAACAACAACAACAACAAGTGACTCGGTCACATGACTCACTGAATAAAGAGACAGCATCGACGGCCATTTTTTAATCTATTTCCTCTCGTCCCACTGAGTCACGCGGAGAGAAAAGTACACACAAAATAACAAAACTACACTTTTCTTTTTGTCGAGACAATTTATGGGTTTTAGCTGTATTTCAGGGGTCTGTAATGTCGTGATAATGTCCTCTAAAAAAACAGCCACGTCATTGGGCAACCGACAGTGATCGACCGCTACATGTATGCGGGACGATATATATATATAAATATATATATATATATATATATATATAGATAGATATAGATATATTATACTGATATTGTGTCTAGATATCATCTTCATATTGTAATATGACATAAGTGTGGACTTTTCCTGGTTTTTAAGTGATTTAATTCAACAATAAATGTCATTGCAATATAAAAGGATTTGATTTCCTCCGCGCGGCTACATGCTAAGCTACTAAAATTAATTAGCTTAGCACTTTTTTTTATCGGGTTGGCA
>NW_027176218.1:1717500-1745000 GCF_023055335.1 Clinocottus analis | reverse complement strand
CTTATAATTGTAGCAATACTTCATAAATAACCCTCATGAATGGGTTGAGTACAGGGTACTTGTGGTACAGTATTTGTACACAATATGTCTGTGTATTATTTTATGTAAAGCCGTTAAATCAATCATCAGATATTACCCAGCATGCCTCTGCAGAACTCTGAAGTTCAATGAATTTGATGTCAGAGCAAAAACACTCACAGGTTCTGTGCACCATCTAGTGTCAAGTAACAGTATTACACCAACACTGCGCCATCTAGTGTCAAGTAACAGTATTACACCAACACTGCGCCATCTAGTGTCAAGTAACAGTATTACACCAACACTGCGCCATCTAGTGTCATGTAACAGTATCACACCAACACGGTGACATTTATACGACAAGAAAACATTAAACAAAGTTTAATCGTGTGGAAGGATTTTTAATCCTTTACATTTGTGTTGCCGTTGACATCGTCAACAGCAGTTATTTAGTAAGTTATTAAAACATTTCTGCTGATATCCTTCAAGGACTATTTGTTTACGTTTGAGTGACCATCTTAAACGGACCAGCACTTCCTCCTTCATGTCACCCTCATGTCATACAATTGTATTAAGTACATATTTAATGAAGGAGGCAGAAGACACAGAACATTGATTTAAACACATGTTTATTCAGCATTATGGGAGAACCTGATCAACAGGTGTAAACCCAACATGAAGAGAACTCATTGGAGGTACGAGTGTACAGTAATTCTGTTGGAGGAAACCTGATCACCGCAGAACATAAAGACTCCACCCAGAGAGAAGGGTGGAGGTCTCTCTGTGAGGCAGCAGTGATAAAATCACTTAATCACAACAGACCACCCTTCTCTGGAGTTCAAACCCACTTTCCTTAAAGACTGTTGGGTCTGCAGTGCTGAATCACTCAGTCACTCGGTGTTGGACTCCATCTTCCATCCTCCCACGCAGGTTGGAAGGTAGAGAACGGTGACTTTGTCGTTCTTCCCCATGGCGACTTTGACTTGTGGAAGATGGTGGATGGAGGATTGATTCAACTCCCGCGAGGAAGCGGTGAACGAGAAGGACGCAGGATGGAAGTCGCTATTGCTGCCGCTGCTTGTCCCCTGGAAGACACGGCTGAAAAATCCTGCCTCCGAATTCTGCATCTTCTGTTTCATTTTTTCCAACTCTATTTCTCTTCTCTGCATCCTTCCAAAGGCTCTACTCTTCTTTTTCAGTTTAAGACAGATATCCTCCAGGAGCCTTGTTTCGTCCTCCAGCCCTAGGATTTTCCTCTCCTGGGTCTGATTTAATTTCTTCACGGCCTTTTTTTCGTCCTCCAGCTGAAGTATTTTCTTCTCCTGGGTCTGTGTTAATTTATTCACGGTCTTATTTTCGTCCTCCAGCTCTTGGATTTTCCTCCCCTGGAGCCAATTCTCCTCCTTCACCTGTTGGAGTTCCTTCAACAAATCCTGTTCTCTGTCTTTCAGGAACTGGTTGTCCTCAAGAACATCATGGATATCTTTCCGGATGATTTCATTTACGCGCAGCTGTTCTGATAACTTTTCATCTTGTCTTCTGGACTCAAATGCCTGGTCCAGGTTCTTCATTAAGTTCTCCTGCAGGGTCTTAAACTTCAGCTGCCAGAATTTTTCTGTTCTAAAGCGCTCTGTCTGGTACTTAGAAACCACCTCGATGCTGAGCTGCTGGTGGTCTTGGAGCTGTTTCCGAAGAGCGGCGATTTCTTTGTCTTTCTTCGCCAACGTAATTAAACACGAGTCATTGTACTTCCAGTTTGGGTTCAGGTCGCGTAAATTCTGCTGCAAATCGTCTCCTTCATTTCTTTCTTCTGAAGGAATATCTTCATTGTTCTGTGAACCAAACATTTTTTCAATAAAACTTTTGGCTTCATAAAAGATTGGTTGTCTGACGTTTGATGTATATGTGTTGATCATGGCCATTTCTTCAGTAAATACAACTGTAGGAGTTTAATCCTCTAGCAAACTGGGTATACAATCTTTCAGCTGGCTGCACCTACAAACTCTTCCTGACCAGATATAAGGCTTCTTTGATGATGTCACCACCAGAGACTTTGATCTGTGCATCTGGTTACAACATGGTGGAATGAATGGAATGTTCAGGGCTACTATGTGTGTGTGTGTGTGTGTGTGTGTGTGTGTGTGTGTGTGTGTGTGTGTGTGTGTGTGTGTGTGTGTGTTTGCATTGCTACCAAAGTGAGGACATTTCGGCCGGTCCTCAGTTGGTTTTCACAGTTATGGCCTCTAGATGTTAATATGTTAACACGCTTCTTTCTTTTTAAAAAAAAAATAATTCTTTTAAATTAAGGCAAGTACACAAAAATACAGTGCAATTGTGATACATTTAACGTTTTTCTCGCCCCCCCCTCCAGCATTCAAGTCAACAGTATCTATCTTCTTTTAAAGAAACTCTCCCCCCGACCAACAAAAAATTAAATATATTAATAAAAATATATATATAACAAACAAGAAAATATGAAAATAATATATATATATATATATATATATATATATATATATATATATATATATATATATATATATATATATATATATAAAACCTCTTTTTTGAGGATAAAACAATCTAAGGAAAAATAAATAAAAATGAATTAGGAATCAGTTAATAGACGTATATATCAACGTATTTTGAGAAAAGAAGGAAAAAGAAATCATACATTTTAAGACATGAAACACAACATCACTCACTGCTCTATGAGAAAATACATGATGGCTGCTCGCATCAAAACTAATAACAGCTAATACAATAACTAATAACAGCTAATACAAGAAAGACATGAACACGAATACATAAAAATAGAAACTCCTACAAAACAGCAATTAGAATTTTTTTCAGGCCTTTTTTGAAACATTTTATAGAAGGACATTTCTTTAAGTGGGAAAAGTCATTCCATAATTTGGTTCCACAAAATCTAATAGAAAATTGACCCTTGCTAGTCAGTAATTTAGGAGGATGAAGATGTGAAGATTCTCGTTTTGAGTAAGAATGAATCTGCAAATTTACTTTGAAGGTCTTAAAATGATCAGGGATATTTCCTTCATCTAAAAATAATCTTATACATAAAAATGCAAGTTTAAGAAATGTTAATGTCATTAATGTATTACCACAAATTAAACACAGCTATCTTACACATACTTGAAGTATATTTTTCACATAGTGAAGTATTCTCACATTGTTGTATTCATACTTTTACTTCAGTTAACTATCAGACTACTTCCTCCTCCACCCCCTCCTGATGACGGGCCACTGAGGATCAACACTGAGATAGAAGAGATCAAAGGTCACTGTTCCTGAAGTGAAAGTAAAGTTGTTGTGAGCGACAGCAGAGCTGCAGTCGAGACAAGTCTCTCTGTTTCTCTCTAAAGAAACATTCAACTGAATCCAGCAGCTTTTCCTCAACAACACAACAGAATCTCTGACAAACACTGGTGAGTCCTCTGATCTACAAAGACTAAATACACTCTCTACATATTTGATCCACGTTGAGTTCAAACTAGAATCTGATTGTTTTACATCTAGTTTTATCAGATAAAGAATATGAAGCAAAATAAATGTGTTAGTATAGTAGAGATAAGATTAATTAATTGAGATATAAGATTGTGTTTAACTCGGTCGGATTGAGTCACGCGGCGCCGAGTTTCACACACATTGACGTTTAATAAATATTATTATCTCCGCAATAACACGTCACAGAGATGTAGTTTCAACTCTTCTACACACAGCTGTGTCATAATGGTCCGTGTACGTCTTGTTCGTTGTTTTTTCGTTCATTCGAAAATACGGAAATACGGAAAAAACAAGAGAGAGGAGCAGGTACAACCTCCTTCATTCAGGCAGCTGCGCGCGCAGCAGCAGGAGGAGGAGGAGTAACACACTGTACTGTAATCTGTGTGGGATTATCATCCATGAAGCAAAACTGTGATTGTGTGTGTGAGAGAGAAGAGGTCGAGCAGGCAGTTTAGGTCCGTGTACTTCCGTTTTTCTCGTTTTTGGCGTCTGAAACCAAAAACGAGAAAAGAGAGAAGATCATTTTCATGTCAAAAATAAAAGCCAGTAATATATATTATTATTTACGGTCTTTTAATTCTCTTTTACAGTCTTATATGATGCAAACACATGGCAGAGTAACTTTTGAAGAACATAAATTAATAAATATGAATAAATACACCTGCTTAAGTTAGCAACAGTAGAGACTACAGGCAGTTTAATATGCATATATATATATATATATATATATATATATATATATATATATATATATATATATATATATATATATATATATAAATAAATACTTGAACGATGAACGATAAAACAAACGAAAAAAGCCTGAGCCGAGCCGAAGCTATCCTGAAATCACAGAGCAGCTTCACAGCCTGAAGGATAGGATACCAGCGATAAAGAGGACAACGCCAATAAAAGGGATCTATTGGAAAATGGGTAAGTGTATTTATTGAACTTTGCAATAGCATATATACGTAGTAAAAGGAACTGTAAACCAGCTAGAGCTGCTGCTAAGACGGAGCTACTGATAGCAAGCTAACACGACGTAGAGGGTGTCTATGAGACTGAACAGTGCACAATAAAATATTGTCACGATCCCTGTTAACTTTCTTTGATTTGACTTAGTATGCATAGTAGTGTTGGATCTCTGTTATGGGTTTGAAACACTGAAAACGTTGTATTGACATTAGCGTTAGCTAACCCGATTAGCGCAGCGAGCTAACGTGACTTATAGAGGGCTTCATGGTGTCTGTGAGACTGAACAGTCCGTAATAAAATATTGTCACGATCCACGGTAACTTTCCTGATGTGAACCTAGTACCCATAGTAGTGTTAGATATATGTTATGGGTTTGAATGACTGATAATATCATGCTGACATTAGAGCTAGCTAACCCGAATTACTGCAGCGAGCTAACGTGATCTCGGCCTATAGATGGCCTCAGAGTGTCTATGAGACTGAACAGTCCGTAATAAAATATTGTCACGGTCCGCGTTATTTTTCTTGAAGTGAATTTAGTACGACTAGCAGGGTTGGAGCTCATTTATGTGTTTGTAAGACTGTAACTACTGTTACGTTAGCTTCTGCTAACCAGACCATAGATGGCTCTGTTAGCTTAGCAACGTTGGCACGTACAATTCGTTGCGTGTTGGTGTGTGTAATCGTTACTCTCTTTCAGTGAACTTATACTCACTATTAGTGATGTATTTTACAGAGAGGATTCACAGCTGCCAGGGTCCAGAGGACAACATACAGCATCGCTGCAGCAGCTCCAGTCCGTCTCTGCAGATCACCAGCAGGCCGCACGCAGGCCGCAAAGCCAGCCACGGCTCATGATCCCCGACATACAATAATAAATTTGGTTTTAGACATTTATTTACATGTGTCTATCATTTTATTCATATATTCCACTGCTTTTGTGAACATATGACCCTTTGGTGAAACAATTTCTAGCACCAAAACAGTTGAGCTACATGAGTAAAGGTATGTTTTCACAAGAGATATGAAGAATTTCAAAAATAGCATATATATATTTTCAGCTTAGGGCCATAATATAACGTTACACTTGTGCCTTAGGACAATGGTGCCTCATTCTATAGAGAGCTGAGACTGTTCTGCAATTTTAGATGTAAAACACATGGGTATGTATTATATGCAAGTGACTTTAAAAAGTGAATTTAGAAAATTATATACAATCGAGAAAACGACCTAAGACCTCCGTGAGTTAAGCATTTTGATTATGATACAAGAACCACAATGTTGAGGATGTTATCACTGCAATGCTGAAGAAAGAAGATTTGTTTTTCATTGTTTTAATTGTTGTTGTTTTTTAATTCCTTGAATAACTGAAAAGAGGCTAATTCCCAAATGCAAAAGTCATAAACGTTAACAAAAATAACCAAAAAAGGCAAAAAAAACTAAATTAGTGTAGTATTTCCTCTTGCGATCAATAACATCGATACACTGACGCCTCTCGTAATATCAAAACATGCAGACTCTCTAAACCACCGCATTTATAAGGCTGAAAAGAAACTAGCTAGCTACGCTAGCCTCTTTAGCACTGAGGTCCAGAGGCTGCTGCAAGCCCAGTTCCTTGTGGGTCTAGGAGACTCTAGGTCCCATAAAACCACATTACTGCTGTTTCTAGTGTCATAGTGACGGTCCTTTGGTTTCCAACCTGGAAATTACGGTCTGCTGATAGTTTTTATCACATGGACATGGACAGGTTGCATTCAATCAGTGTTTATGAAGCACAAAGTTCAAACAACATGCACTTTGTCTCGGTTGTAAAATTCTGTATATTTAGCACCACAATGCTGTGAATGCAAAAATATATATATGGATATATTTCAAAAGCTCTTATTCACTCGCAGAAAAATACTATGAATTAAAGCTGCGAGCAGCTACGTAGAAGTAATTTAATGTTGATCTGATTGACCTACGAAGAGAAGCAAGCCAAAGTATAGAACATTTTACTTCCTTAAGGCTGCTTTTAAAATCCTTTGATAACTTTTCCCTGCAGAGGTGTCAACATCATATTGCCCAAATGTGAAATCAATCGTATTTAATCTCTCGGAGGAATTGGTTTGAGTACAACGCCTGAAAATAATGAAAATGCCAAAATTGAGCAATTCAGTACAGCGCTCTCTCCGTGTTTTGTCGGACACCCAAATCAGATCGGGTGTTCGCCGAGTCGGATTGGTGTGGAAATTTTGAAAAATGTACGTTTTTGTCCATGCAATGACGACAAATAACGAGAAAAAAACAACAAAAAAAACATTTGCATTCCAATAGGTCCTCCCCTCTGACTACGTCAGTGCTCGGGCCCTAATTATAATAATTCAGGATGACTCTTGCTCTTCTACTAATATTAGTTTGATTTTATGAAAGATTTAATCAAAATGTATCTAATAATAGTTTGGTTTTTCCACTCTTTTTGTCCTCAGAGTGTCGATATGTCTGCTGCCAGCTGTCAGCTGACTGAAGATCAGTTTCTGTGCTCCATCTGTCTGCATGTGTTCACTGATCCAGTCACCATACCATGTGGACACAACTTCTGTAAAGCCTGCATCACTCAACACTGGAACATCAATGTCCCGTATCAGTGTCCCAACTGTAAGAAGCTTTTCCACACCAGACCTGAGCTGCAGGTCAACACCTTCATCTCTGAGATGGCTGCTCAGTTCAGACAGTCAGCTCAACAGGAAGCCAGCAGCAGCAGCTCAGAGCAACAAGAGTCCAAACCAGGAGAAGTTCCCTGTGACGTCTGCACTGGAACCAGACTGAAGGCCCTGAAGTCCTGCCTGGTGTGTCTGGTCTCCTACTGTGAGACTCACCTGGAGCCTCATCTGACAAGACCAGGTCTGAAGAGACATCAGCTGATCGACCCTGTGGAGAACCTGGATGACAGGATGTGTACAAAGCACGATAAACTGCTGGAGCTGTTCTGTAAGACCGACCAGATGTGTGTCTGCACGCTCTGCACTTATTCAGACCACAAAGACCATGATGTTGTTCCTCTGAAAGACGAGTATGAAGGAAAGAAGGCCGAGCTGAAGAAGACTGATGATGAAATCCAGCAGATGATCCAGAAGAGACGACTGAAGATTCAGGAGATCAAACACTCGGTGGAGCTCAGTGAGGAAGATGGAAATAAAGAGATAGCAGGTGGTGTTCAGGTCTTCACCGCTATGAAGGAGTCTGTTGAGAGAAGCCAGGCCGAGCTCATCCACACCATCAAAGAGAAGCAGAGAAAGACAGAGAAACAGGCTGAAGGCTTCATCAAAGAGCTGGAACAGGAAATCTGTGAGCTGAAGAAGAGAAGCACTGAGGTGGAGCAGCTCTCACTCTCTGAAGACCACCTCCACCTCCTCCAGAGCTCCAGGACCCTGAAGGCTGCTCCACCCACCAAGAACTGGACAGGAGTCAGAGTCAGTCCACCTTCATATGAGGGGACTGTGGTGAGAGCTGTGAATCAGCTGGAGGAGACGCTCAGTAACCAGATGAAGAAGCTGTTAGGTAATGCCTCATTTGCATATTCATACATTACATTTCAGAGAACTGAATAAGCAAGTTTTTATTCGATACAATTTTTCCTTTGCTTAGCTGCTGAAAGAGATCTGATGCCGCCAGCCAGCAACAGGTGAAGTAGAGTTAGGACCCATCGGGCTCTCCATGTGAAGCCTTCTGCTGCGTGTTCTCCATCAGTCTGCAAAAGCAAACCTGTCGATGAGCTAATGTGCTTCTTCTTCTTCTTTTAATTTTGAATTAAAGCCACGTTGACTCTGCTGCAGCTGTGCCACCATCCTCTTACCCTACACGGGAGGGAGCAGGTGAGGCTTTAGTTTAGTCTGGAATGTGAGATCTGTGCTTTCAAGTCACTTATTACACAACATGTTACACGTGGTAGTCTTGTTTTTCATGCTCTGGTGAGTTTGAAGTTTTTGTCTCCTTTCAGAAGAGTGGAGAGAACATTCACTTCACTACTTTGTCTGTTTGAGTCTGTAGATTCCTCTTGAATTAGATGTATGAATAAATAGCATTAGGTAATGCCTCATTTGCATATTTATACATTACACCTCAGAGAACTTGTATGACAAAAAAAGAATAGCTAAGTTTTTATTCGATACAATTTTTCCTTTGCTTAGCTGCTCGTAATTATAAAGACCTCCGTTGTAAAGTTCTTTTGTTCCACATCGAAGCAGGAAAGGTCCCGAGGGTCGACTCTGACTCCAGAATGAACCCGGTTCTGCCAGAAACATCTGGCTCTGAAAAGAGTGCCAGTGGGAACACAATCATCGGTCAGGAGAGCTTCAGGTCAGGACTCAGTTCAAATGAGCCAGGGGCTCTCCATGTGAAGCCTTCTGCTGCGTGTTCTCCATGAGTCTGCAAAAGCAAACCTGTCGATGAGCTAATGTGCTTCTTCTTCTTTTAATTTTGAATTAAAGCCACGATGGCCGTGCTGCAGCTGAGCTATCATTCATCCCGTCATTTTACCGTACATATGAGGCAGCAGGTGAGCAGTCCAACGTGTGGTTCCCATCAACTATTCAATTGGCCTTTTAGTTTAGTTTAGGATGTGAGACCAGGCTTTGAAGTAAATTATTACACAACATGTTACACGTGGTAGTTTTTTGTGTTTTTGCTTTAAGGCGGAAAAAAGATTGTTTTTCATGCTCTGGTGAGTTTGAAGTTTTTGTCTCCTTTCAGACGAGTGGAGAGAACATTCACTTCACTACTTTGTCTGTTTGAGTCTGTAGATTCCTCTTGAATTAGATGTATGAATAAATAGCATTAGGTAATGCCTCATTTGCATATTTATACATTACATCTCAGAGAACTTGTTTACTTAGTATACTTACACTTGAGTTTAAGTGACTCAAAATAATGATGAAGGAGTATCTAAAACTTTACTCACGATGCACTTTTGAATAGTTTAGCCTACTTCAAATTACTATTTCAAACAACTAAATTATTTGAAGTGATATAGACTTTGTGTGTATATTTAACACATTGTGTGGTAAACTGGTTCATACTAGTGTCGCTTCTTTTGGCAGACAGCCAAGTGTAATGATCACAGGTGAGGGTGCAGCGGTCTGAGCTACTTACGTATCAGGGTTATAACTTTAGTCATAGTTAAAACTTTTTAACCACAACTAATAACCCACAACTAACGCTCTTTAAGAGCGCAAAACACCACGACACAACAGTTTGTGACACATAAACAATTTGTAACACTAATAATTATACATTCATAAAATTACACCGCCAAACTGCATGCTGGGTACACGTTACCTTACTGTTGTCTTGAGCATGCAGGGACTGAATGTTGGCTTCTGCACATGCATAGACCAGCCGTTATTTGTTACTTGAGTGTATCAAGTTAGCTTACACAAAACAATTAGTAAGTTAATTATGTTTGACCTGCAAGTAACTGTTACTTGGTATAAAAAAACTAGTAAGAAGTGATATTTTTGATGGCCGAGTGAAGTCATTTAATGTAAGTCTGGAGCACTATTACATTTTACAGTGTGGTAATTCTGAAGACCTCTGTTGTAAAGTTCTTTTCTTCCACACTGAAGCAGGAATGTTTCGCTGGGGTGACTCCGCCTCCAGAGTGAACCTGGTTCTGCTGGGATTGTCCGGCTCTGGAAAGAGTGCCAGTGGGAACACAATCCTCGGACAGAAGATCTTCAGGTCGGGACTGACTCCAAACGACGTCACCACAGTGTGCCGAGCAGAGGAGGTGGAGCTCGGCGCCAGACGCGTTCGCGTGGTCGATACCCCGGACATCTTTGATGAAGACATTGAGTGCTCCACTAAAGCAAGGCATGCGAGGAGCTGCAGGGAGCTGTGTCAGGGTGATCCGACTGCGTTCCTACTGGTGATGAACATCAGCAGGTTCACAGACGGGGAGAGAGGCGTCCTGAGGAAGCTGCAGGACGCCTTTGGCTCAAGAGTTCACGAGAAAACCGTCATCCTGTTCACTAAAGGGAACGACTTGAAGCAGTCAAACTTGAGCTTTGAGGAGTTTCTGTTTACCTGCCACCCTGAACTCCAGAAGATAGTCACAAAGTGTGGCAGCAGGTGTGTCCTTTTTGAAAACAGGGACTCACACTCACATCAAGTGCAGAATCTGATGCAGATAGTTGAGCGAATGTTAAACTTAACAGAACCAATAACTGTGCACGTATCAGATCAATAGAGTGCTGGATTGTGATTCATTCCCTTGATTATATAAAAAGGCCACAAGCTGAAATAATCAAACACCTTGAGCCGGTTGACTTTATATTGTTAAATTTTGATTTTTACTCTCTAAATCAGCTTCTTTTTAGCAGCATTTTCCCCTCCAAAATTGTTGCATGGGTTCTGTCACATTAACCGAATGTCGGTCTCTGCTTGTTATGAACTTTAAACGCTGCATTCACCAATAAAACCATCTGCTATGAACTCATGTGTCTCTGGGCTTCAATACGGATCCTTCACCTTCATGCTCGGGTTATGAAAAGGTTCAGCTAGATTCATCCTGAATATTGGATATATAGCAGACAAAAAGATAATAATATAATATAATCATCTGCGGGACACAAAGTGTAACGTGGCTCACTTAATGTATTATTATTATTATTATTATTATTATTATTATTATGTATTATTACACTGAGGTTTAAAAAATAAGACAAACCTTATATTTATTTATTGCTTACTGCTTCAATATTTAAAACTAACTTTATGGTTCAATATTCAGCATCAAATTATTATTATTTATTAATATATTACAACTAAAAGTGGTCGAAATATGACATGAAATGTTTCTCACCTCATAACTTTAATATCTTATAACTGGACAAACATCTCCATCTAGTGGACATTTCTTTTATATATTATTTGCATGTTTATGGATAGATCACAAACCTAACCTCTAAAAAGAGAATGTGTATATATGAATATATGTATATTAATTCATGAAATACAAAATATCAATTAACATGCATATGTTGTATATCAGCAATCACATATATAAATATACTTTACAGATTAGAAATCTAAGTACAGAGAATACAAGTTCTCTGAAACGTAATGTATGAATATGCAAATGAGGCCTTGATAACCTGACAGCTTCTTCCTCTGGTTACTGAGCGTCTCCTCACAGTGTTGCATCACGTTGGACCAGCAGATGGCGCAGTAACATCACACATTACCGATATAAAAGCTGTGAGTCACTTCATTGAAACATGTGAGTCAGCAGTTTATTACAATTTCGCATCAACTTTTTACGTACATTTATTTATGTTTTACACAATAAATACAAATAAAAGAGAAAAAAAGGCCTAAAGTGTAAATGATTAGAACAGTTGTGTGTCTTTCTTGCAAGACTCAGCCGGTGACCTTTGACCTCTCAGGGTTGGTGATGCTGCTGCAACAGCAGCATCACCAGGTTTGATTCTGTCCCGCTTCGTCCTCGATAGAGATTTACATATATATATACAGGAATAAACATATATATACGAATATATATATATATATATATATATATATATATATATATATATATATATATATATATATAGAGAGAGAGAGAGAGAGAGAGAGAGAGAGAGAGAGAGAGAGAGAGAGAGAGAGAGAGAGATTTATATATATAGATTTACACATATATATATATATATATATATATATATATATATATATATATATATATATATATATATATATATATATATATATATATATATATATATATATAGATTTACAAATAAATATCTTTATATAATATATGTGTGTATATATACAGCTGGGCCTGGCTGAAGGTAGAGGTTATAACAGACGTTAGAGGAGTGCAGTACAGCTGCCACTGTCCAGTATTTTATCACCATTGATAAAGCAGGGTATGTGAAATGCAGCCTGTGCTCCAAGGACATAAAGTACAGTAAGAAGGGCTCACCTGCCCTGTCTTCACACTGCCAGACATAAGTGCACCGGCTAAAGGTGTTCACTATAATGAGCACAGCCAGTGTACTTCCGGTCCCTACAGTCACAAGAACAGTTGCTCACAAGGGCCTTGAATGAAGAAGAGAGAGGCAGTTAAAGTGCATGTTCCTTCATTTCAGCAGGTTGTGAATGCAGAGGTGTGTAATAGATTGGAAGCTTGCAGTTAAATCACAGCTGTTATTTTACTCTTGATAAACTGTGAATAGAAGATAGGTCACAACTCTAACAGCTGTACAGTGATAGTGGAAGTCCATTCATAAGTTTTACCAATGAAAACTAATGACTTTTGTTTTTGTATAGGCGATGGTTCTTGCTCCATCTGTACAGCAGGGACAAGGAACAAGGCCCAGAGACAGATCAAGTTGCACATAGCCACAGAGAGGAGGATGGAGCTTGAATGTCAGCCCACAACATCTACCGCTGCAGAGAAAATGAAGCAGGAGGTAGAGGCAGAAAAGACTGCAAGGAAAAGGCTCATGGCTAAGCAGCGCAAAAAAAAGAAGTTGGTTCATGAATAACTTAAACCTTATTGTGAATATAATGTAAATGTATATGTGTTATTGTTTTTAGGGCCTGAGCGCTGACATAGTCGTAGAGGACGACCTAATTGTTCCTAAAATGTTTGTTATTGTTATTATTACGGTTTGATGATCGGCAGTCTTCTCTTTGCATAATGTGTGATACTGGTTAAATTAAATAAATATAATGAATTTGCCGTGATTCGTGCTTTATTGCCTCTCCTGGTGTCACTTTTTTCACCCCTCATGAGTTTGCAGGTCTGCATATTATTGATCATCCATTATATTAATACATGTTTAATAACTGTTGTATCTTCTCTGCTGGGAGCTGAGTTCATCCCCGAGCTTTTGCTCTTCAGAGACTTTCATAAAGTCCATCAGAAGTCATGAATATGTTATATCTCTAGACTTTAACGTTTCATTTGTTCCGTGGCTTTCTGTTCTGACAGGTTACTGAGCTCTTTAGTGACCTTTGAATAAGGAACGGCACACCTTTCTGTTTTTCTGTCTTATCTAGCTGTTGATATGATCTGGTTTTAACGTGACACATGAACAGTGTCACTGACTGGAAAAACAACTCAGCCTTCAAACTCAAACAATGTGATTGTGATGGAAATACAAAAACAAATGACAAAGGAATTTGGCCAGAGTTCAGTTTCACTTTGACTCTACATCACATACTTTGACTTTGAATTCTTTAAGTACATTTAATGTTTAATACTTCTTACACATCATTTACTTACAAAAGCAAGGCAACAATTTCTACACAGAAGTTCTGAGTTATTTTTATTCATATATTCTCAAGTTTACTTTCTACTAAGAATATTTTTTTTGATAAAAAATGTTGAAGTATATTTTACTTTACATACATTTTACATAAATGGTCTCAGTCTTTGTTTGTAATATTTTTTCAGGCTACACTGAAAACAATTTAAGACATTTATTTAAAAAAAAAAAGCTAGGTAACAATTTACACATAAATTCTTAGTACCTTTTACTCAAGTTCTTAAGTTATGTTTACTCACCCGTAATGAGTTGTTTTTTAATCAAACTTAAGTACATTTTACTTGCAACGTTTTTCCTTGGACACCCTTTGATAGTCAGTTTTACTCAGGCATCAAATTACAAAACCCCTGTAAAAATAATTTGATATTTTATTGTTATAACGAGCTTTTATTAACGTTTTCTATTGAAAATGATTAAGTCCTATTTACATAATGTCACCCACCTATAAACTACTACACACCACTATCACCATATGAAAAAAGTACATGAACCAAAGAAAATATAAAACCCCCAAAAAAGAATCAGGATGTCCTTCTGGTTGAGGTAATCAAAGGAGCAAAAACATTGTCGGGTTGAGTGAGTGATGTTAATCACTCAAGGGGGAATGTGGAAGGAAAAAGTTGTAGAGAATCATGTTGTCACGGCCATATACATACATATAAGAGAGTGTTTTATCCACATGAGTTACGATCAAATCCAACGAGTAGTAGTACATCTCATATAAACAGCAGTACCGGCAACGGCTGCAAACAACACACAAGCTCACACACTCACTTCCCCTGGTGAAGCGTTCAGGTGCTTGGAAACAGTCACCGTTACCTGAGGCACGTCCAAGTCCTGGCCCAAAGGGAGACCAGAGTTTGGGCCACAGGCCAGCATAGACACGATTATCTGGAGAGAGGTGGGGCCTTTAATTGCTCACTGAAATCTGTTTATAACCAAAAGTTATGGAGTTTGCAAGGTAGTTGGTTAGGAGCAGGGGTGGGCAATGATTTTTCCCAGGGGGCCACACGAGGAAGAGAAAATATTGCGGAGGGCCGGACCAATAGCCAGAACTCATTTATGTACTCTCCGCAACGGAGTTTGACAGGACTTCCCAGCATGCAGTTCTGTGGTATAATTTTATAAATGTGAAACCATGACTGAAGTTCATATACCTGACGGGTAAGTAGCTCCACTCAGAGGGCCTCTGGTTACTGCTGTGATAATTAAATGTTTAAGCTTGTTGACAGTTATGGCAATGAGCCACTTAGAAAATAACCTTCTTCCAGTCAAACTCTGACCCTTGGTCTGTGTATCTGGAATCACTCATTGGCATCTGTTAACATTGTTATTATCATTATTATTATTATGTTTTGGTGGTTTTCCAAGTCAGATTCAAACCAGAGGAGATCTTGCTGTTAGTCCAAGAGCACCCTTTTTTCTGTATTGACAAATTTGACTTAACAGGTGCCACCTGGTCAAGAATGTTAACACAGTGATTTGTAAAACAGTTAATGAAATCGTCCTCATTGAAACAATCCATGAACAAAAGAGGGTCAAACATAGCAGAAAAACTGTCTGCAGTATTAGTAGAGATAACACACCTCTGAGACCTAACTTCTAAGGGCTTAGGCTCCGGGCCGAAGTGCAGATCAAACAGAACAAGACAATGATCACTTAAATAGACATCCTGTACAGACACGTGAAATGTCTAGGCCAAGCGTAAAACCTAAAATGTGGCCTTTTTGGTGTGTGGGCCCAGAAACATGTTGCTCAAAATTAAAAACTTCAGTCAAAGTTAAAAGTTACTTTGCGGAGCAGGATGAGTTGTCATCAACATGAAGGTTAAAATCTCCAAGGATTAGAACATAATCCAACTTTATTATGGAGGATAAGAAGTCACTGAAATCCTTCAAGAATACAGGAGAAAGGATTTGAAGAACCCACTTTGACCATCTGGGACTCAAATGAGGTGACTTCCTGGGTCCGGGTCACTTTGCATGTGCAACTGTCCCTGTATACAACAGCCAGAAAGCCACTGACCGCTACTCCAGCGCTGTGTAGGCTCACGAACTTTCGCTGTGGTCCAAGCAGACGGCAGAGTGGAGGTGCTGTCACACACATTGAGGAGAGGGATCCGGTGCAGACACCTTGCGCGTTCTCAATGGCCTCGGGCGGCAGAGTCCAGGCGCGCTGCAGCACGTCTTCGCTTGACCTGGACCTCAGAACGCGAGCCTCTTTTCCTGAAATTTCCTGCGTACTTTGCACGGAGTCCGACAAAACAGCAAGTACTCCGGTGAGTCGGGGTCGATGCTAAAGGGAGGGGGGAACGCCTGATTGTACCTGCCCCATGTATCAAACAGGCCATTCATCAACTCTTTGATACGAAACAGAGAGTCCCTATCATAGATCCGTAAAGCGGAGACACATCCATTTGAATTATGGGCTGCTATGATCACAAAAGTCGTAAAGATGGCCATTAGAAAACTATACAGCAGGAGACGAGCCATGATACTGCCAGTCACAGGCGCTAAGCTTAAATAAGTCAGTTTCCTTTTGGTGTTGGTCCACATTATTGATCATCCATTATATTAATACATGTTTAATAACTGTTGTATCTTCTCTGCTGGGAGCTGAGTTCATCCCCGAGCTTTTGCTCTTCAGAGACTTTCATAAAGTCCATCAGAAGTCATGAATATGTTATATCTCTAGACTTTAACGTTTCATTTGTTCCGTGGCTTTCTGTTCTGACAGGTTACTGAGCTCTTTAGTGACCTTTGAATAAGGAACGGCACACCTTTCTGTTTTTTGTCTTATCTAGCTGTTGATATGATCTGGTTTTAACGTGACACATGAACAGTGTCACTGACTGGAAAAACAACTCAGCCTTCAAACTCAAACAATGCGATTGTGATGGAAATACAAAAACAAATGACAAAGGAATTTGGCCAGAGTTCAGTTTCACTTTGACTCTACATCACATACTTTGACTTTGAATTCTTTAAGTACATTTAATGTTTAATACTTCTTACACATCATTTGCTTACAAAAGCAAGGCAACAATTTTTACACAGAAGTTCTGAGTTATTTTTATTCATATATTCTCAAGTTTACTTTCTACTAAGAATATTTTTTTTGATAAAAAATGTTGAAGTATATTTTACTTTACATACATTTTACATAAATGGTCTCAGTCTTTGTAATATTTTTTTCAGGCTACATTGGAAACAATTTACGATATTTATTTTTAAAAAAAAGCTAGGTAACAATTTACACATAAATTCTTAGTACCTTTTACTCAAGTTCTTAAGTTATGTTTACTCACCCGTAATGAGTTGTTTTTTAATCAAACTTAACAACAAGTTAACAACTTTCTTCCTTCCTCATTTTATAACCAGCTTTTATTAACGTTTTCTATTCAACATTATTATGTAATATTTACATGATATGTCACCCATGTATAAACTATTTTACACTTATATTAACATATAAAATTATGGCATTTCTTAATCTGCGGTACTTTTTAATTTAATACAATTGTCTTGGTGTTGGTTCTATAGTTTACATGGTCAAGATGAGTGATTATTCATTATATTAATACATGTTTAATGCTTACTTCCTTTACTTTTTCTTCTTTTTCATACTTTTGCTTTTAAGTACATTTAGCTGTTGATACTTTAACTTTTACTCTTCAATGAGGTTTTATAGTTTCTCGGGAAACGAGTCTCTTCAACTTATTGTTTTTTTAAAGCTGCAGAGGCCCACATAATTATTGTCAATTTTGATTTATATCATGAAATACTTTTGTTATGTAAACCCAACAAAAGTATTTCACAATATTTTATTAAACCTAACAAAAGTATTTCATAATCTTTTATTTCATCATCTTTATTAAACCTAATTAAGTATTTTATATTTTATTAAACATCACTAAGTATTAACCAATCTTTTAATTCACATAACTAAATATTTCATCATCTTTATGAAACACAACTATGTATTTAATCTTGTATTATACTTTACAAGTATTTAATGATCTTTTTTGAAACCTATCTAAATATTTAACAATCTTTAATCGTTTGTGTTGTTTGTGGAGGATGGGTATAAATGTATATGTAATATATTTATATATTACATATACATATGTAATATATATATTTATTTATATATGTAATATATATATATCATCTGTATTTTGTTGTTTCCTTTGGAGGACTTTTTTTACTTATATGATCTTGTTTAATTTACTAATTACTATTATGTATTATAAATATATAAAATTTAAAAAATGATCATATTATATATATTATACCAACAGAAGTAATTATATAATTAACGAGAAAATTTCGCAAGAAATTTTGAAAGTGTGGCTACTACTGCCGTAAGACGTCGCAATATATAGCTTTTGTTTATGACGCCCGTCTCTCCTCCAAAACACTTGAGTTGGTTTGTGTGTTAAACTGATTGGCTGATATGAAGCACCTGTGTGCTGCCGTCGTCATGGTCACCAAGTGACAGCCAGCAGACTGATTAGAGGCAGACTGGACTGTGGATTTAAGGAAAACGACTGAACGTCCTGAACACACGCAAACGTACATGAAATATCATATGACCTTATTAATGATCACAGTGTTGACAACTACACAATATAAAAGACACGTAAACGTCTGTGTGTGTGTCTGTGTGTCTGTGTGTGTATGTGTCTGTTCGTGTGTGTGCATGTGTGTCTGTTTGTGTGTCTGTGTGTGTGAGACAAACAGACAGAGAGACAGAAGTCATCTGTGTTGTGTGTGAGTGTGTAAGTGTCTGTGTGTCTGTTAAACTGCCCTAACGAGAACACCTGTGGGTTGCTAGATCAAAGGTTGCCATAGTGATGACTTCAAAGGTCTTCAGTTAAACAGATTTCAATGGAGGTAATGCTGGGGAACACCTATCAAAAAATCCCTCAAAAAAGATACTTTAAAAGCTCCTATTGCTTCGATATCGCATATAGAGCATTAGGAAGACTTGATAAACAGATACTGTGACTGGCGAGTCTGTAGGATAAAATATGTGTCTGTACGGGCGATTTACAAATCAGGTACGAGCTTCAGGGGAGACGTGGTTTTGGGGGGAGATTTAACATGGCGGCGGATGGCAGATCGAGGTGGATTTGCTCTCACATTCAGTCCGATTTGAAGACATCTGAATCTGTTGGATTCCTATCGACCGCAGTTTATGATAAAAGACAAGATTTCCAACGTTTTGAGCTATAAATTATGCCCAAAGAGTACACGGTACGGAGTTTACGGCTCTGCCCCATAAAGTATGACATCATGCACTCTGAGCTGCAGAATACACACTCATGTAAAAGAGAGAAAAGGCGGGAAAAAAACATAAAACTAAAACAATAATTACATGAACACTGTACTAGCTATCAAAAAATGTCCAATTAGGCAAATGAACTCAAGCCTTTTGTCGACATTTGAAACTTTAATTCATTTCTCTACCTCCTATTATGGCGAGTCACTATGGGCACAAAGATGAGTGTTTTTTTGCTCTTTTTGCGGCAAAACCCCATTCAAAGTCAATGGGAAAATTTCTCGCGGTTTTGCGATTTTCGGGAAAACGACTGGGCGAATCTCTTAGAAAAGTCATAGCTCACGATTCCCGTGCAAGCCACACGTTTTGATGTATTTTGACGCATGTGCTGGCACCGCTGTGGGAGGAGTAGCGGTCCAAGCTTTTGATAATAATAAGCAACTAGAAAGAGCATTTCCTGCTGAAAATGCGTTGGAATGCAAAAAGCTGAAGCTTATAGCTGAAATATTTGAAAGAAATAGCTGAATATAGCTGAACATAGTGGAATATAGCTTAAATTAGCTAAATATAGCTAAATATATTTGAAAATGAAAGAATAGCTGAATATATGTAAAAATAGCTGAATATATTAATATAGCTGAAAATAGCGGAATAGATGAATATATAAATAAATAGCAAATCATTATTGAAAATATAGAAAAGGCAAAATACCTGCTAAAATGTTACAGTTCAAAGTCATTTAATTGAACTGTTGAAAATTCTTGTCGTTTAAATGTATAATTGGAAAAGTTGAAAGGAAAACTGCATCATCTAAATCAGGGGTGTCAAACATACGACCCGGCCCGCCACAGTGTCCAGTCCAACAGAAGAAAAAAAAAAGTTTTTTTGAAAAATTAAAATCTGTCATAGGTGGGGTTTGAACCACTGACCCTTTGCTCCTAAGGCGGAGTTGCTAACCACTGATCTACAGGTGCAGATGGTGAGACACCTGATATTACTGAGTGTCTACAAAACCATCCGTCAAACCTCAGAACGTGAACGTCAGTGACGCTGTTCATCCTGACGTCTATAACCAAAGTGACCTGCACACAGGCGCGCGCACACACACACGAACGTGCACGCGACCATAATAACACGTTCACGCGCGAGCACGGCCGTTTATGTGCGCCACCCGTTCGCGTGTGCGGCCGCTTACGTGCCTGCTGCCTGTAGATGCACAGACCAAAGGGCTGCTGCTAGGGACGGACCTGCTCTCCCATTCAGTCGGACCTCAACACGTCTTATCTGTTGGATTCCTATCGACCGCAGTTTACGGCAGAAGACAAGATTTCCAACGTTTTGAGCTATAAATTATGCCCAAAGAGTATACGGTTTGGAGTAGAGAGCAAGTTTAAAATATGTGTATCGCCAAGTGCCCTCGCTCTGGAGTCTGACGTCACCGCTGTGAGCTGCCCAACACACAATAATGAGAAAGGCAGAAAAGGTGCGGAAAAAACATAAAACGAAAACGCCTACAGTTAAAACACTATAGGAGATATCAAAAAGATGAGTAATACAATAACAGCTAAACGTTTTGTCAACATTTTAAAGGTGGAATGGTGTCTCTAGTTGAAGGCATGACAGAGCCTTTCCCTTTTGAAGTTGAAGAGTTGAAAGCGGATTTGAAGATGTTCTTCATTGGAAACCATTCTTTTTTTTTTTAATAAAAAGCTGAATAATTTTGAAAATTGAGAAAATATGAAAAATGTAAAAGCGTAGATTAATAGCTAAAGGTTTTGTCAACATGTGAAATTTTAAATATTGTCTCAAGCTCAACGTATGAAGAAACTGTAAACGTTTGAAGTTGAAGATGATTTGAAAATTTCCCCATTGGGTCCCATTATAAAAAAAATCATAAAAAGCTTAATATTTCAAAGATTTGAAAAGTCTGAAATATGAAAGGTCTTAGCCATCGTGTCCTTAGGTAACTGAATATTTTTATAATTGAACTTTTTTCTGTAGCTGAAAATATGAAAGAGTTGAAGAGGTCCAAAATACGGATGGAAGAAATAGAATAATAACTAGAAAGAGCATTTCCTGCTGAAAATGCGTTGGAATGCAAAAGGCTGAAGCTTATAGCTGAAATATTTGAAGGAAATAGCTGAATATAACTGAACATAGTGGAATATAGCTTAAATTAGCTAAATATAGCTAAATATATTTGAAAATGAAAGAATAGCTGAATATATGTAAAAACAGCTGAATATATTAATACAGCTGAAAATTGCGGAATAGATGAATATATAAATAAATAGCAAATCATTACTGAAAATATAGAAAAGGCAAAATACCTGCTGAAAAATGTTACAGTTCAACATCATTTAATTGAACTGTTGAAAATCCTTGTCGTTTAAATGTATCATTGGAAAAGTTGAAAGGAAAACTGCATCATCTAAATCAGAGGTGTCAAACATACGACCCGGCCCGCCACAGTGTCCAGTCACACAGAAGAAAAAAAAAAGTTTTTTTTTTTAATATTGAAGTCTGCCATAAGTGGGGTTTGAACCACTGACCCTTTGCTTCTAAGACGGAGATGCTAACCACTGATCCACAGGCGCAGTTGGTGAGACAGCTGATATTATTGAGTCTCAGCAAAACCATCTGTCAAACCTCAGAACGTGAACGTCAGTGACGCTGTTAATCCTGACGTCTATAACCAAAGTGACCTGCACACACGCGCGCACACACACGAACGTGCACGCGACCATAATAACACGTTAACGCGGCCGTTCGCGCGCACACGGCCGTGCACGCGCGCGGCCGTTGAGGCGCGGGCGCACCCGTTGGCGAGCGTTTACACGCGCGGCCGTTTCACGTTAGTGGGCGTTTACGTGTGCTGCCGTTCACGCGCGAGCACGGCCGTTCATGTGCGCGACCCGTTCGCGTGTGCGGCCGCTTACGTACCTGCTGCCTGTAGATGCACAGACCAAAGGGCTGCTGCTGGGGACGGACCGGCTCTCCCATTCAGTCGGACCTCAACACGTCTTATCTGTTGGATTCCTATCGACCGCAGTTTACGGCAGAAGACAAGATTTCCAACGTTTTGAGCTATAAATTATGCCCAAAGAGTATACGGTTTGGAGTAGAGAGCAAGTTTAAAATATGTGTATCTCCAAGTGCCCTCGCTCTGGAGTCTGACGTCACCGCTGTGAGCTGCCCAACACACAATAATGAGAAAGGCAGAAAAGGTGCGGAAAAAACATAAAACGAAAACGCCTACAGTTAAAACACTATAGGAGATATCAAAAAGATGAGTAATACAATAACAGCTAAACGTTTTGTCAACATTTTAAAGGTGGAATGGTGTCTCTAGTTGAAGGCATGACAGAGCCTTTACCTTTTGAAGTTGAAGAGTTGAAAGCGGATTTGAAGATGTTCTTCATTGGAAACCATTCATTTTTTTTTTAATAAAAAGCTGAATAATTTTGAAAATTGAGAAAATATGAAAAATGTAAAAGCGTAGATTAATAGCTAAAGGTTTTGTCAACATGTGAAATTTTAAATATTGTCTCAAGCTCAACGTATGAAGAAACTGTAAACGTTTGAAGTTGAAGATGATTTGAATATTTCCCCATTGGGTCCCATTATAAAAAAAATCATAAAAAGCTTAATAATTTGGAAATTTGAAAAGTAAGAAATATGAAAAGGCACAGCTATCATGTCCTTAAGTGGCTGAAGCCACACTTAACTAGAAAATTTCGCAAGAAATTTTGAAAGTGTGGCTACTACTGCCGTAAGACGTCGTAATATATAGCTTTTGTTTATTACTCCCGTCTCTCCTCCAAAGCATTGAGTTGGTTTGTGTGTTAAACTGATTGGCTGATATGAAGCACCTGTGTGCTGCCGTCGTCATGGTGACCAAAAGTAAGCAGATTTATTAGAGGCAGACTGGCCTGTGGACTTAAGTAAGAACATTAATTATTTAATTAAAAAATCCTCATTTGAGCTTTATGTAGTTGGAATGCTTGCAGCATTCCAACTAATAATAAGCCCGCAGGAGAACATAAAGTTGGCTTCAGCCGCATGGGGTCTATGACCCCATGCGGCTGAAGCCACACTTAATAATAATGTATAATGTAATAATGACATGTATATCTATCATATTTCAATGACACAATGAAATTTCAATTATTTTGGGGGTTTATAATTGGTTTTATTTTTTCATTAAACAGTGTAAAACAAATAAGCCATTTACAATCATAGCAATTCAAACAGCATACTTTTAAGTCCAGACATCCAGAACCACCGCGATCACAAACACAATAATGTGCAGCAGAGACGAAGAAACACTCGTCATCACCAAGAAACATTTTAACAATCAACAACACAGATAAAGACATTTGGAGCAGATTTGTGTTAAATAAAAAGTCACTTGACTTTGATTAATTTGACTTATTGTTCAGCAGATTTCACATAGAACCTTTTTTTAAATTTTCTGTTCTGACTGGATATTAACGATTGGCTTTTCCCACACTTTACGAGTGTGATTCTTAAAATAGCTGAATGTGCTGCTCGTTAGTGTCTTTCAAGTATCTGATGAAACAGGATCACGCGTGCCAGCAGCAAGTGGAGGAAGTTGTAGTGGGTCACAACCCCCCCCGACTTTTTCTCCGTCACTTCTTTGTACATGGCGTCCGTGTAGAACGTTCCCCCGTTGGCGGCGTGCATTTCGTCGATCTTCTTGACCAGCGCCACCACCTGGCTTCTGTCCTTACTGTTGTTGTTGAAGACGTGGAACCTGTTCCCGCAGCTCTGGATGATGTTCCGCAGCTCCGGCTTTCCCTCGCGGACGTACTGCTGGATGCTCATGTCTCCCAGGTCGTCGCCGCGGGTGAACAGCACGATCATGTACTGGTTGGCCTTCTTACCGAACAGCTCCTGCAGCGCCTCCACGGAGTTCTTCTCCTCTTTGGTGAAACGACCGACCTGCAAGACCAGCAGGAAGACGTGGGGCCCGGGACACGACACCTCCACGCACTTCATGATCTCCCTCTTCATGAAGTCGTGGGACTTCGAGGTGTCCAGGATGCCGGGCGTGTCCACCACGCTGACCACTCTGTTGCCCCAGCGTTTTAGGCCTTTCGTGCAGGTCTCGGTCACCGACTCGGAACTGGGACGGGAGGTGAAGCACTTCTCCTGCAGGATGGTGTTTCCGACGGCGCTCTTGCCGACGCCGGTTTTTCCGATCATCACGATTCTCAAATCGGGACCCGCGGGCACACAATTCACACCGTCTGTTGAGGCTGAAAGATGATGTCATTGACTCGATGCACAAATACTTTAGTGAATAAGGGCACATTGTGAATCAAAGCAAAATACACAAAAGTAAATCTGTAGTTTTGAGTCTTACCAGCAGGAACCGTAGACATCTTGTAGCAGCGTTGTCTCAACGAAGGTCTCGACAAAGATGAGCAGCTGTAGTTTTCAGACAGTTTATATTGGAGCTCATCGGAAGAACCGCCCCTTTGCTTCCGGATAAGCGCTCCAGATAAAAGAGGCCGAGAGCGGCTCGTCCTGCAGACGACTCGCTTCCTCGCTGCTCTCTGCCTCGCTGCACCGGACCTGAGCACCATGTCTAACGGTAGGTTTCACTCTGTAAAGCTCTCTGTGCTCAGTAGGATGTTGTGTTGAAGTAAAAGAAACTTTGTTTGCTCATTTATTGATTTGCACAAAAAGATAAGCTTGAACCTTGTGCAGGAGAGGTTAGACGCCAAATACCTCCTTTATTAGATAGCAATAGTCATATTTGAAGAAAAAGGATAAAAAGCCACATAAAGATTGTTCAAAATTAAAATCAACACTGACGTTTACATTTCAGATATATCCCCTGAATTGTTGTTAAATATTGCTAATTACAGTCCTGTTCAGGTGTGTAGGATTCTTTATTTTACATATCAGGTAAATGCTGTTTGTTGTTTTCACAGACAAGAGGATTCGCCTCATCCTCCTGGGGAGTGAAGGCGCTTTAAAAAACGCCCTGATAACCCTCATCCTGGGGAAGGAATTAGCAAGCAGTCCGACGAAAACTAAGACATATGAAAATAACATGTTTATTGTCATACGTACACCAGATGGGAAAAAATCCAAGAATGATGCTATAGAAGTTTTCGCCCGCGATAGAAACCCTGACATGTCTCTGCTGGTGGTGAAGGACGGCTGCTCACAAGAGGAGGCGTGGGAGCAGGTGGACCAGCTGCACCAGTCCACTGGGAAACCCACCGAGCAGTTCATTGTGCTGCTGCCGCTGGGACGCCGACTCGGACTGAACCCCTTCAGCTGCTGCACCGCGGGGGAGCTGCTCAACAAGCTCAGCAGGATGGCCGAAGAAAGAGATCTGATGCCGCCAGCCAGCAACAGGTGAAGTAGAGTTAGGACCCATCGGGCTCTCCATGTGAAGCCTTCTGCTGCGTGTTCTCCATGAGTCTGCAAAAGCAAACCTGTCGATGAGCTAATGTGCTTCTTCTTCTTCTTTTAATTTTGAATTAAAGCCACGCTGACTCTGCTGCAGCTGTGCCACCATCCTCTTACCCTACACGGGAGGGAGCAGGTGAGGCTTTAGTTTAGTCTGGAATGTGAGATCTGTGCTTTCAAGTCACTTATTACACAACATGTTACACGTGGTAGTCTTGTTTTTCATGCTCTGGTGAGTTTGAAGTTTTTGTCTCCTTTCAGAAGAGTGGAGAGAACATTCACTTCACTACTTTGTCTGTTTGAGTCTGTAGATTCCTCTTGAATTAGATGTATGAATAAATAGCATTAGGTAATGCCTCATTTGCATATTTATACATTACACCTCAGAGAACTTGTATGACAAAAAAAGAATAGCTAAGTTTTTATTCGATACAATTTTTCCTTTGCTTAGCTGCTCGTAATTATAAAGACCTCCGTTGTAAAGTTCTTTTGTTCCACATCGAAGCAGGAAAGGTCCCGAGGGTCGACTCTGACTCCAGAATGAACCCGGTTCTGCCAGAAACATCTGGCTCTGAAAAGAGTGCCAGTGGGAACACAATCATCGGTCAGGAGAGCTTCAGGTCAGGACTCAGTTCAAATGAGCCAGGGGCTCTCCATGTGAAGCCTTCTGCTGCGTGTTGGTCATGAGTCTGCAAAAGCAAACCTGTCGATGAGCTAATGTGCTTCTTCTTCTTTTAATTTTGAATTAAAGCCACGATGGCCGTGCTGCAGCTGAGCCACCAGCCACCTTGTTCTTTTACCGTACATATGAGGCAGCAGGTGAGCAGTCCAACGTGTGGTTCCCATCAACTATTCAATTGGCCTTTTAGTTTAGTTTAGGATGTGAGACCAGGCTTTGAAGTAAATTATTACACAACATGTTACACGTGGTAGTTTTTTGTGTTTTTGCTTTAAGGCGGAAAAAAGATTGTTTTTCATGCTCTGGTGAGTTTGAAGTTTTTGTCTCCTTTCAGACGAGTGGAGAGAACATTCACTTCACTACTTTGTCTGTTTGAGTCTGTAGATTCCTCTTGAATTAGATGTATGAATAAATAGCATTAGGTAATGCCTCATTTGCATATTTATACATTACATCTCAGAGAACTTGTTTACTTAGTATACTTACACTTGAGTTTAAGTAACTCAAAATAATGATGAAGGAGTATCTAAAACTTTACTCAAGATGCACTTTTGAATAGTTTAGCCTACTTCAAATTACTATTTCAAACAACTAAATTATTTGAAGTGATATAGACTTTGTGTGTATATTTAACACATTGTGTGGTAAACTGGTTCATACTGGTGTCGCTTCTTTTGGCAGACAGCCAAGTGTAATGATCACAGGTGAGGGTGCAGCGGTCTGAGCTACTTACGTATCAGGGTTATAACTTTAGTCATAGTTAAAACTTTTTAACCACAACTAATAACCCACAACTAACGCTCTTTAAGAGCGCAAAACACCACGACACAACAGTTTGTGACACATAAACAATTTGTAACACTAATAATTATACATTCATAAAATTACACCGCCAAACTGCATGCTGGGTACACGTTACCTTACTGTTGTATTGAGCATGCAGGGACTGAATGTTGGCTTCTGCACATGCATAGACCAGCCGTTATTTGTTACTTGAGTGTATCAAGTTAGCTTACACAAAACAATTAGTAAGTTAATTATGTTTGACCTGCAAGTAACTGTTACTTGGTATAAAAAAACTAGTAAGAAGTGATATTTTTGATGGCCGAGTGAAGTCATTTAATGTAAGTCTGGAGCACTATTACATTTTACAGTGTGGTAATTCTGAAGACCTCTGTTGTAAAGTTCTTTTCTTCCACATTGACGCAGGAATGTTTCACAGAGTCGTCTCCGCCTCCAGAGTGAACCTGGTTCTG